>NC_045175.1:17479949-17514949 GCF_900700415.2 Clupea harengus | reverse complement strand
TTCTCACCGGTGCCTTTAAAGCTCCAAGAGTTTTTGTCCTAGAGACATACAAAGAACACCCACAGAAAAATGTAACCCTTTACTTTTAAAATATATACAGTTCGAAACTAAAATATAAATAGTCACTTTGTAAAGAGAATAGAACCAATCCCTTGCACATTTCAGTTTCTGAGTGAGGTTTCAGCTCCTAAAGACCCACCCATTAACAAATGACAGCTATTCATATGATAAGGGGAAGGTAATTCAGTGATCACTATTGGGTCATGATTTGGCAAGAAAACCTGTAGGGGGTAGAGGACCACAAAAACATTCCAGGGCCATTACATAATGGCCATTTTCTTTGACCGAGGTGTCCCAGGTTGTTTACACCTAACTCATCAATATGCATTGAGTAGGGACACTAGTTTTGGACAAGAACAGGTCACTCTGAAATTATAAATACGTAGTCTGATTTATTTAAATCTGCATATGCTTGTGCCCATACAGGTCTTGGTGACCAATCCAGACGGCTCCCCTGCAGAAAAGGTTGATGTGGAGGTGACGGCTCTTGGTCAATCCGCGTTGGGGCGCACTCTCTCCAACGGCATGGCAAAAGTCACCATCAACACACTGGGTGGATCCTCCAAACTGGCATTCACTGTAAGTCTTAATTTACTTTACATATTTTTAGGTATTTTATACTCTTCATCCTCAACATTTTCAAAAGTGCCCCTTCGTGATTTTCCTTTGATATGTGTGGTGAAAGGAGATAAGCCAAAAAGTATGATCTCTGTCAGGACCCATTACCTCTAGTGAACATCTCCTAACTCTGTCATCAGCTGTAGTCAGCTGTGATGGATGGGAAAACCTCAAGTTGAAGAGGGAGAGAGGTCTTAGTTGAAAAACTGTTTGACCAACACAAATCCTCAACGCAAAATCGAATTTGTTCAGTGTGTTCCATGACGGTTTGTACAGGGAGTAATAAGTCGCTGTCTAGAACACTTAATTATGCTGTACAACTTTTGCAGACATATAATTTAAATGCCCCTTTGGGAAGGGAGCTTACCTTGTTCAAAATATGTTATCCTGTTTGGCATTGAAATTAATATATAATATTAATAATATTAATACAGTTTTTCTCAATTGCTAACACACATTTTTCAAAAGCATACCTCATTTTCTCAAAACTCTAAACACAAATCCCAAAACCACACACACAAATCCCCATCCACATCCGTCAGGCTCCCACCATAGCCCTCAAAACTCACCTCTTCAAACTCGTCTTCACCTGCTAACCCCTGCTCCCTACCCTCCACTACATGACTCATTTCGCACAGCTTTTTTACTAAACTGTTCTGTTTGTTTGTTTTGTTTGATCCTCTGTCTTTTGTATTTTTGCTGTTTGTCTCTGCACATGTAAAACATCTTTGAGTATTTAGAAAATCGCTATATAAAAATGAATTATTATTATTATTATTACAAAATGCAAAACCCTACATATCTCAAAATGCTACTTTGCCTTCAAAACAATGTTATGTCTCCTCAAAATTGTATTTTGTGTTCAAATGACACACACAGACCATCATATGAGTAGACATTTCTAAGCAATCATTGAACACTGATGTGTTTACAGTTTTTCTCGATTGCTTTGGCACATTTTTCCATTCACTGTTTACTTTTTCAAAACAGCTCACACTGATAGAATCTAAATGAGCACGCCAAAGTTGAGAAAGGGACCGGAGGACGTAGTCAGGTTTCTGGAGTTTATTTCTGTGTGGAGACCCCCTCTCAGCTGGTGCTCAGAGAAAGGCCTACCTTACTGTAGACTATGTTGGTGTTTATGCAATTCAGTCAGGTAGAATACAATAGGGGAGGGGATGACCACACCCTATAAGTGAGAGGAAGGGGGAGACAGTGGGGTGAGGGGTTCACCCATGGGGGGAGGGGGCGTGATAGCATGGTACATAGCAGGATGGAGGCTATCTGGGGGGGAGGGGTTCACATGCCATTTGTTCAGGTCTCAGTGAGACAGACATAGTACACATCCAATAATTAGTTACAGATACAAAATGAGGCTACACTTTGTTAATGTCGTACAACAGCAGAATAACAATATTTCCGGTTCCATCAGTCCCCCATATGAGCATTTCTATGCTCACACAAGAACCACCATGCAACAACCAATCAGAGCAGAAAACATCAATATGTGTTACAGATACAAATTATACAAAATAACAGTAGAATAGCTATTTTGCAGTTCCATCAACTCACAGCCCTTAACAGAAAATTGAAATGAAGAAAACACTATATGGTGTTTGCATAATGACATCACCTTCTCAAAACTTATCACACAATATTTTGTACACAGTAGAACACATGTAAATCAATGGTGTTGACAGGTCCTTGTTTAGAATATCTTTAGAATATCCCCTTATTATAGTATTTAGCAATACAAAAACAGAACTACAATATTTTCCTGTATACAAATTTTCAGATTTCAAATACTTTTTCAAATCTGACAGTATATTCCCTAAGTAAGAGTGCTCAGTACAAAACCCAAATTGTAGTATGTTGTTAGTGGTAAATAGTCAATACTCTGAGGGTTTTGCACAAAAGTTGAAGTGATGGTTTCAGAGGTTGCTATTGATAGCTGTAGTTTGAATTCTGTTATCCATTGTTAAATAAATGAGAAAACATACATTTTCAATTGAGCACAAATTGTAGGTTTTGATGGAAATGTTTGGTTTTGATGGGTGTGTGATACGTTTTGAGAAGATGGTGTCATTCTGCAAGCATCAAATAGTGTTTTGGTTATTTCATCTTCTGTTAAGGGCTGTGTGTGAGCTGTTTTGAAAAAGTAAACAGTGATTGGAAAAATGTGCCAAAGCAATCGAGAAAAACTGTAATTGGGCTTCTGACAGCCAGATATAATGACATTATCCCATATGGACAAACACATCCTTATCTCAGATCTCAGTCCATTGTTATCTCAATCCATTGTTTGGCGCGAAAAAGGAAATCCTGTCAGATGCGCTAGTCTTTGACCGGCACCTGTTATGCTGCAGGTAAGCTCCGCGATTTAAAACTATTCTCCATGTCCATTAGCGATACGAATCACAGGCTCACAGCACGGCGCTGTGCCGTTTCACCCGCGATTGCATTTCACTTGAACCTATACCGTCCACTAAGCACTTACTTTATATAACCTGCTGCACCCATATTTACATTAAACAAACCCTGCAGCGGTTCACTCCTCAAAGTCTTTCAGTGCGCTATTTAAAGTGACGGCGCAGATGGCGCAATGTGGGCATGCAATCTGTTCTTGCATCTGGGTCATTCCACGCCAAACGTGACAATTTAAGGAAAATTCCCCACTCGACCAGCTCAGATTTGGCTGAAAAAATATTAGCTCTCTACTCCCAATAGTTTTGTCACAAAATTATGTTTTAGGGGTGAGGGGGTGCCTGTACTTAAGACGCTTTTTAGCAGCGTTTTCTGTACAGCCATTTTCAAATTGCTATCACTAGAAAAGTGTTTAAGCTAGCTCCTTCAAACTTTCTAGGCTTAACATCTGGTACCATAAATTGAATACTATGGATTTCCAAGGGTGTGGCTTGGGTGATCATAGTATTCGGGGTGCTTGAATTTGCTCGGAAATTTTACTCTGCGCTCTGTTGCCTGGCCTGTGGAAAGCTCAATGTTAAAGCTAGAGACTTGATATTATACACAAACGCAGTTTAAGCTCTCTGTCATAAACTTACCTTTTGCTACCATTTGAATGTCTTCCCATGAGAAAAACTATTGGGAGTAGAGAGCAAATATTTTGGACTATACCTATTAAGAAGTGTATTTTTTTTTAGCCAAATCTGAGACGGCCGAGTGGGAGCGTTTGTCCCGTTTGGCGTGGAATGACCTATCTGTCTGTAGCACAGTTCTTACGGCTCTCACAGGGTCAGGTTTAGTTGCTGTACAGCTCTGTCCTCGATCATCACATATTCTCATGTATGGTTTTATCCCAAAATTCACCAAGCTGATTACGTGTTTATTTGTAATTTATAGGTGAAGACCAAGTCCCCTGGTCTCACTGATGCTCGTCAGGCTAGACAGTCCATGACAGCGTTGCCTTATAAAACCAAGGGAGGCTCCAATAACTATCTACACATTGGTGTGGATGCAACAGAGCTGGCCATCGGAGATCAGATCAAGGTCAACCTGAACCTGGGAGGAAGCCCTGGAGAACAGAATCAAGACTTCACTTACCTAGTAGGTGTTTTCATCTTCAGCGCTGCACACACATGCACAGACACACACACACACCAACAAATTATCAGAAACAGACACAAACTTTGGATCTGATGTGTGCATGTGTTCTAACAGACCCTGTGTTTGTGCGTGCATGAGTGCGTGTGTCTGTTTGTGTGTGTGTATGTGTGTGTGCGTGTGCGCGCACCTGTGTGTGTGTCTGTTAAATTCTTTCTCCAACAGATCCTGAACAAAGGGCAAGTTATGCGTGCTGAGAGGATAAAGAGACAGGGCCAGACTCTAGTGTCTTTGTCCTTACCGGTAACCAAGGACATGGTTCCCTCCTTCCGTATCGTGGCCTACTACCATGTGGGCTCTGCTGAGGTGGTGTCTGACTCAGTCTGGGTGGACGTGAAGGACACCTGCATGGGGACGGTAAAGATCTTTTCCGTGCAGTTTTGTGTATTCCCACATGTACATTTATTCTTTTGGCAATTTTATTCAAAGAGATTAGCCGCACAAAATAAGATATCCATTTCCATCAGTATCCTTGTTCCCTGGGTAATATTGGTGTCGTTAGCACCTTGCTCTACCAGTTTAGCCACAGGAACCACAGGAACCACCTGTACAAACACAACTGCGGGTCCTACTATTACGAACTTGCTCCCCCAGCCAGTGCTAAGGACTTACTACTAGTACTGCAACAACAACTACTACTACAATGACTATACTACTACTGCTACTACTGCTACAATAGCTACTACTACAATGACTATACTACTGTTGCTACTACTACTACTGCTACTACTACTACTTTTACTTGCAGACACTTTTATCCAAAGCTATAGATATGTATTACTATCAGTATGCCTGTTACATGGGTATTCAACCCATGATCTTGGTGTTTAGCCACAGGAACACGTTTCACATCCTGAAACCCTCCCCCTCTCTTCTTCTCTCTCTAGCTGAAAGTGGAACCCTCTCGCCCTACTGCAGTCTACTCCCCCCGCGAGTACTTCAGTCTGAAGATCACTGGAGACCCCGGGGCTAGAGTGGGTCTGGTGGCTGTGGATAAAGGAGTCTACGTCCTCAACAACAAGCACAGACTCACCCAGAGCAAGGTGATGATATTGTGTCCTCATAGTGCACAGATGATCAGTATCAGTGTATGATCATAGGCCAGAGTGGGCCTGATGGCTGTGAATAAAGGAGTCTACGTCCTCAATAACAAGCACAGACTCTCCCAGAGCAAGGTGATGATATTGTGTCCTCATAGTGCACAGATGATCAGTATCAGTGTATGATCATAGGCCAGAGTGGGCCTGATGGCTGTGAATAAAGGAGTCTACGTCCTCAATAACAAGCACAGACTCTCCCAGAGCAAGGTGATGATAGAGACCCTGGGGCCTAGAGTGGGTCTGGTGGCCGAAGAGAAATATGTGTGACTCCTCAATAACATACTAGGGTGCTTTCTTTTAGGATTCCCACCTTGATCCCAGATACACTCACATTACAAAGTTCAATCCCTGTATATCATCATTGTTGACAACAGCCACGAAAGCAATATTGATATGACATCATATTATTCTTTAAATTATAAGCCAAATCTTGTGGTTTAATAAAGGGCTACATTCCATATATCGTCAACTGGGAATTAACAAGGTCTATCTGACATATTTTTGCATATTATAATATTTATAAAATGTATAAAAAATAATATAAAATAAAGTCATATGAAAATAGGTTTCACAGAATGGTAGTTATTGGATTATGGATTTTCAATCGTGTTTTTTTTTTAATTCTCAGTTTTATGCTGATTTAAAAAATGTTTTCTTCTCTTGTTTTGTGAGTCATCCCTCTGGCACGAATTATCTTGATTTTGTAAGTTTACTTGTTTGTGTGCATCCCAACACAGATCTGGGATATTGTTGAGAAGTCTGACACAGGTTGCACAGCAGGCAGCGGTAAGAACAGTATGGGGGTGTTTCATGATGCTGGTCTCATCTTCAAATCAAGCACTGCTGGAGAAACAGAATCACGTCAAGGTAGACACCACCAACACTCATGCACCAGGAACCTCTATGAAGCTTTTCTTAAGTTTAGCTTCCAGCAGACAAGCATAATGTCCTATATACGATATGCGATGCACGGTCAACAATAACAATAACAATAATAATAATAATAATAATCATTATAATCATAATAAAAATAATAATAATAATACATAGTTAATGGGTGTCATTCAGGTCTTGCTCAGTCTGTTAGGGTTGTTTTGTGTCTCCTCTCCCCAGAACCCACATGCCCAAAGCCACCCCAGAGGAGACGTAGAGCCATCACCATTCAGGACCTACACAGCTCTCTGAGTAAGTTCAGTAAGTTCCTCCACAGCCACCAGTGGGATTTCCATCCCAATACCATGCCACCTGTTGTTTTGAGCTGTGTCTGTTAATTATGTTCTAACATGTATTTCAGTCAATATTTATCCGTAAAAAATGTAACATGCTTCATGGAATTTTGACCAAGTAACACACACAAACAAGTTGAGGAGATAGCCATGTGCATGTGACAGACAAGACAAGACAAGTTCATGTTTAATTCAGTTTTCATAAATGTAATTGTATAAAACATGTTAAATATGCGGACTCTGGTTTTGATGAGGACTAGGCTATTTCTTTCATATTAGTAGGCTAGCTTAGTAAGGTATAAACAGCTTATGTAGGCAATCAATAATAGTATATCAATATAAATAATAGTAGGCCTACAAAACATTTCAAATTTGGAAATGAATATAAGTGTATAATGATGTTATCTTGAACTGCTGTTACCCTCAAGCAGTTTTCATAAATGATTAATATATTCTTAAGTCGTTAAAAGTGTTTTGAAATGATCTCCATCACATACACATATACAAACACACACACACACACACACACACACACACACACTATATCAAACAAGTACACACATATATACAGTACGTGTGCCCAGACAAAACTTTGGAGCAGCACAAACACGAGACAAAAACATCTTGATCATATGTATTCATGTGTATTCATGTGTATTCATGTGAAACCGTTCCATTTCTAGGTTAAGGCCTTCATACATCATTATAGTTGCTATATTAATGAATAAAACTGAAAACTGAACTTGTTCCTTTTCTACACAGGTAGTGAGGATGATGATTACTACACAGACTGGGACAACATTGTTTCCCGTTCCCAGTTCCCAGAGAGTTGGCTTTGGGATGATGGGGATCTTCCCCAGTGCCCCCCAAATGACAAACACTGGTGAGAGAGGCATTGAGAACTAACTGACTAACTGACAAAATAACTATGGTTATTTTTATGAAGGAGAAATACATCTGTTTAGTTCATCTACCATTTATTAATTTCTCTGTCTTCATTCCTTTCTGATATTACTGAACTAATACATTTATTACAAAAATGTAATAATTTTAGTTGAGAATAATAATAATTCAAAAGTCCTTTGAACAATGACATAAATGTACAATATATACGACTGTCATCTCTGCCAATTCCAGCACTACCACCTCCATTACAAAGAAGAGCTTCCTGAAAGACTCCATCACCAGTTGGCAGGTTACAGCCATCAGCATTTCAAAAACTCATGGTAAATCAGTAAGCTCACTCTCTCACAGACATGGGCGGACTGGCCATCGGGGATACCGGGGGAATCCCTGGTGGGCCGACGGGGTTGGGATGGTCCAAAATACCAGCCCACTCCGCTCAACAAACGGCCCATCCCTCTAACATCGCCGGGACCTACGTTAATGTATGCTACACAGAACACATATTATTGACTCTAATTCCAATGATTAGCAAATATCACTGACTGAATTTTATACTACTCTTTGCGATCTGTATTCACACTCATGGTGCTTCTTGGTGTCTTCTTTACTCATCTAATGTCTTCCGTAAGTCTAACTTTGTTTTAGGTGTTATTAAATGTCAATCACTCTAGCCTACTCAACACTTGCATCACTCGCTCTCAGACACCCCTACACACACACACACACACACACACAATCACACACCCAGCATGCAACACTACTGATACCACTGATGTTTACACCCCATCGTATGTTCTGTACTGTTCATTTCTATAATATAGTGGGCGGCTTGTCCATACGGGCGATTGGGGCGACGCACTGCCTACGGGAAAAGGAGTTTTTTTTTCTGTCGGATTCTACCACTAGACCGTCTGATCTGCCTCTGCATGTCATTGTCGAATCAGCCAACAGTCACTCAGGCAACAGACAGGCAAACGTGGCGCTTGAAATGACCCCGCCTCCTTTTTGGGCAAAATGGAAATCGCCCCAGATCTCTCTCATTGACTCTCTTGTTTAATCCATTTTTAACATTCAGTGCAACAACTCAATTCGTTCTTTGAAAGTCGGCGTACTAATGAAGATACATTGACAACAAAACATTTAGGACTTCCTAGACCAAATGTATCCATTCAACAGGTTTCTACAAGGGGGGGGGGGGGGGGGGGGGGGGGGGGGAGAATCCTACATCCAAGAATTGGAACGTAAGAAAATCGGCTAGCAGGCTGTGAAGTGGCTAACGCGGTCTGTATTCCTATATACCACTGTCACTTGTCATAGGTTTTACAGTGTGAATGTTCGCTTCTTGCACTAACACTGAGTTATTTTCTATGTGATGACTTATTTAGCTTTTGTAAGCCACTACTTTCAAGATCAGTCAATAAATATTGTTGGTTTTGACTTATATGTTGCCCCCTTCTTTATGTTGTTATTGGACATCATGTGTCCTGTTAAGCTATGTTACATCATACAACTTTTGAGACATGTGGATAATGAAAAAGTGGGATATTTTAATGTGGAGCCACATCATGTTTGCTTATGAAGGCTCCTGGATGCAACTTTCTTTCATAGCTTTCCACCTGTAACTAGCTACTCTAGCTATGTAGGTAGAGGGGAAATATTTCTGTTGTGTGTATTGTATTACTGTATGAGTTAATCAGCTAACAACAAATTGATACAATTGTCTTGCTTAATGTAACTACTGAATGGGTCGCCTTAATCATTATCAAAAATATGCCCCCCCTAAGAATTTTTTCCAGGAGCCGACACTGATTCCTACTAATTCTACCCTCTGATTCCAGTTTCTTTATTGTGTGGTCTTTCTCTGCTGACATTCATTCCTTAAGGCTCTGTAGTTATACATATAACCATCTGATACTAGCCCAGAGTTAAGCATATTCATCTAGCAAACTATACCTACCTTGGAGTGTTACAATAGCCAGTATCATTTTATTCCATGTGTCCATCCAGTCAAATTGGTGGATCAAAATGTTATTAAACAAAACATATATTATGTAATTTCTTTGTAATCATTTTTTCTTTCTCAGAACTTACAGAACTGTTGTTAGAAAGCACAGATCTTCATGTTAGAGCTCAACACTCACACAGATAGTGCCACCTATCTGTATGCTGGTGCTATTGCGCTCAAGCCACTCCATTTTATCTCATTGTCTTGCCTTTCTTTGTGCATCCACCTCTGTTTCCTCAGGGATCTGTGTGGCGGAGCCCTACGAAATGATTGTAATGAAAGATTTCTTCATCGATCTGAAGCTGCCTTACTCTGTAGTGCGAAATGAGCAGATTGAAATCAAAGCCATCCTCTACAACTACAATGACTACGAAATCAAGGTAACATTTTTTGTTGAATCTTTAGAGAGCGAAATCAGAATTACTTTTCAATGTGTTAGCCCTCTTCGTTTGCAACACACTACAGTTATACAGTGTTTTGCCAGCCATTAAAATTATGGAGGAAATTTCAAATCAATTTGTATTGCTACACACAAAAAAACAGCTGTTTATGAAGTATGGTTAACAATTATTGATTGTGAATTGTATGGGTTTGCCTATGAATGTTAATGAAAAAAAACAATCACTTTACTGTAATAGGGACAAACACCAAAGAGACACTCTCTCTCCATCTTCCAGGTGCGTGTGGAGCTTTTGGAGACCAAAGACGTGTGCAGCGTGGCCACCGAGAAGGGCAAGTACCGGACCACCATCAAAATAGATGCCATGACGTCACAAGCAGTTCCCTTTGTCGTGATCCCCATGCAGCTGGGCAAACACACCATTGAGGTGAAGGCATCTGTGTACGACAAGCCACACCTCCACGATGGTGTCAATAAGGACCTGCTGGTGGTGGTGAGTTTATCTCCAGAAAAAAACAAACAAACAAACAAACAAATCAGTAGAAGGATGACTGGATGGATGGATGAAGGGATAGATAGATAGATAGATAGATAGATAGATAGATAGATAGTTGGATAGATGGGTGAATGGATGGATAGATGGATATATTATGAACCTGCTGAGAATGGTAAGTTTAAAATAAGAAACGAATAAGTAGATTGATGGTTGAATCAATGGATGAGTGGGATGATGGATTGATGGATGGATGGATATAGAGGTTAAAGGTGGATGGATGTAATTTCTTTTTTATCACAGTCTGAAGGTGTATGGACGCAGGTTCCCATGAAGAAAGTCGTCCTGAACCCAGCAGAGCATGGTGAATGTGATATGAAGTTCTTGACACGAAACTTGAATCATCATCAGTTGGATAATTGACAGTTATTCTATATTAAGTATTATTATTATTATCATTATTATTAATGGTAGTAGTTGTTGTAGTAGTATGTATAATGTATAAAGTGCATGATACTTTAGTAATACTTTAATATTAATATTATTATATTTAAAACACCTAGTACCTTCTGTTTTTTATTCCTAATACTGAGAATCATTCATTATTTTTCTCTTGCTCTGTATATACAGTGCCCTCCACAATTATTGGCACCCCTAGTGAATATGAGCAAAACAGGCTATAAAAAAATATGTCTTTGCTGTTTATCCTCTTGGTCTTTCACTCAAAATATTCAAAAAAGTCTTCCCTTTTCATTGAAGTAAAATTATTGAAAGAAAAAAAAACTGTTGAGATTAAATAAATATTTGTCCGCAAAACATGTGTGCCACAATTATTGGCACCCCTAGAAAAATCTTATAATTAAAATCTAACTGAAGTATATTTCCAGTCATGTTTTACATTTTTAAGTTCACCTGTTTGATAAGGAACTCTTAAGAGGTCAACCAGGACTCCTGTTCCACTGGCGTACAAATATGAGGTGATACAGGCCAAATTCCATTAGTCATTCATCACTATGGGAAAGACCCAAGAACACAGTGACAATGTGCGACGAAAAGTTGTTGAGCTGCACAAATCAAGAAATGGACACAAGAAAATCTCTTAACAGTTGAAAATACCCATTTTCTACTATCATGGAAATAATTAAGAAGTTTAAGCGACAAGAGATGTTAAGAATCAGCCTGGAAGAGGACGTGTCTGTACATTGACCCCACGCACCGTGAGGAGGATGGTTCGACTGGCAAAAGAATATCCAAGGATCACAGCTGGAGAATTGTAGAGGTTAGTTGAGTCTTGGGGTCAGAAAGTCTCCAAAACTACCATAAGACACCCCCTACATCACCACAAGTTGTTTTGGAGGGTTGCCAGAAAAAAAGCCTCTACTGTCAATCAACAACAAACTAAAGCGCCTACAGTTTTCCAAATGTAAGTCAGACTTTCAATGGGACCGAGTTATATGGTCAGATGTGACCAAAATGAAGCTTTTTGGCAACAAACATCAAAGGTGGGTTTGGCGTAGACAGAAAGATAGCCATACAGAAAAGCACCTCATACCCAATGTGAAGTCTGGTGGCAAATCTTTGATGTTGTGGGGCTGTTTTTCTTCCAGGCCCTGGACATATTGTTAAGATACATGGTATCATGGACTCCATCAAATACCAGCAGATATTAAATGAAAACCTAACAGCCCTCTCCAGTAAGCTTAAAATGGGCCGTGGTTGGACCTTCCAGCAGGACAATGATCCGAAGCACACCTCAAAATCAACAAAAATGGTTCACCGACCGCAGAATAAAGGTTTTGCCATGGCCATCACAGTCCCCCGACCTAAACCCCATAGAAAATCTGTGGGATGAGCTGAAGCCTAGTCTACAAACGTTGACCTCAGAATCTGAAGGATCTGGAGTGATACTGCATGTAGGAATGGTCTCAGATCCCGTTCCATGTGTTCACCAACCTCATCACGCATTATAGGAGAAGACTCAGAGCTGTTATCTTGGCAAAGGGAGGCTGCACAAAACATTAAATTAAGGGGTGCCAATAATTGTGGCACACATGTTTTGGGGAAATATATTTATTTATTGTCAACAATTTTTTTTCCTTTCAATAATTTTACTTCAATGAAAAGGTAAGATTTTTGTGAATATTTTGAGTGAAAGACCAAGAGGATAAACAGAAAAGACATCTTTCTTCATAGCGTGTTTTGCTCATATTCATTAGGGGTGCCAATAATTGTGGAGGGCACTGTATCTCTATATGTCTCTCACTCCATATATATATATATTGAAAGACTTGAAAATTGTGTTGGCCTCACTGGTCTAGTCCTAAACTGGTTTAGGACCTATCTAACTGGCCAGGGAAACTTTGTCGCCCTTGGAGACCAAAGCTCAAAAAACATTTGTATGACCTGTGGGGTCCCTCAAGGATCCATTGTAGGGCCCTTACTTTTCAGTCTATACATGTATGCCTTGGTACTGTCATTAGGAGGCACAACATCAATTATCATAGCTATGCAGATGACACCCAGCTCTATATTTCTGTAACACCTAACAACTACAGCTCAATTGCATTGCTGATATAAATGTATGGATGTCACAAAACTTTCTCCAGCTCAACCAAGATAAAACAGAGGTGTTAGTCGTTGTTGAAAAAGCCAAAAGAGAGAAACTATCTGCACATTTAAAAACACTAGCACTTAACACCAAGCACCAGGCCAGAAACCTAGGTGTCATATTTGACTCAGATCTCAATTTTGAAACCCATATTAAAAATATGATTAAAATATCCTTTTATCACTTAAGAAACATTGCTAAGGTGCAACCGTTTCTGACTGATGCATGCTTTTATCACGAGCAGGCTAGACTACTGTAATTCGCTTTTGTCTGTTCTACCAAACAAAGCCATTAGTCTATTACAAACAGTAAAGAATGCAGCAGCATGAGTCCTCACTAAAACGAGAGGGGGGGGCCCACATCACACCACTCTTGAAATCACTGCACTGGTTACCTGTTCGAATCGAATCGATTGAATCGAATTGATTTGAAGATGCTCTTACTAATCTATAAATCACTCCATAGCATAGTCATGCACCTGAATATATATCAGACATGCTTTCAAGGTACACACCCAGTAGATCCCTGAGGTCATCTGGCACTGAACTCCTAACAGTCTCAAAAGCCAGGACAAAGAGACATGGAGTAGCAGCTTTAAGTTTCTATGCCCCCAGCCTTTGACATACTCTGCCAGAATACCTAAGAATGGCTGAAACGGTGAAAACCTTTAAACGTACACTTCAGACATACCTCTTTAATCTCGCCTATCACTCGCTGTAATATTTATCTGTTTATTTATCTCTGGAAAAAAATCTGTATATCTCTATATGTCTTTCACTCTTTATATCTCTATATGTCTCTCACTTTCTTACCTCTGTAAACAAGGTGGGCAACAAATTGAGGAAATTCTGAGCCAAATCCCAAAGAAGCAGATGCCCGGCACACCAGCCAGTACTTACTTCACGGCCTCAGGTTGGTCCCAAACCTAACCTCAATGAAAAAATCCTTTGTAGTCACACTTCTACAGCACAAGTCTCAATTTGCTTCAGACACTATACATTCTTTCAGTGTTCCTCTTGCTCCTGTAGCTCGACACGATAGTAACAACACCACAGTCATAGTTGTAACTTCCAGGAAACAGACTGGAAAAAAATATATACTCTACATTTACTATAAGAAAAAAGAGCCTGCCCTATAAATTAATAACCCTAGAAATAGAAACAGTAGATTGGGCATTTCTATTTAAGATGATTCTTAACGATGTTCCATGTACCCAGAATAGGAAGTAAATTAACCAATGGGGGTCGATTAGAGTGCCAATGACACACGGATTGTTGATAAAGTAAGGTCTCACATTTACATATCTCCCAGAACATTGCCTACATCTATTCTACTCCTTTTAAATTTTATGTGAATGACTATAAATGTTTTGAGCACTTTGTCTGCTTATATCTCTGAAAATACCCTGATGTGTTTGATTAAAGCTATTGTGAATGGAAAGTTGGGCTGTGATACTAGGAACTGTTTGCCAGTCTAATGGGATCCATCATCAATAAGTGAGGACTTTTGCAGTTTTGCAGTGCTGGTTTGAAAGCACATTATTTTCTCATACTGTACATCTCTATTCACCCTCTGTCTGAAATGCTCTGTTAAACCTCCTGTGTCTTTAAGTCCCACCTCTCTATGAGCCTAGTGTGCTCTGATTGGTCAGCTAAGCAGGGCATAACGGTACGGATACATGCCAGTGATGCGAAACACTTCCATCGCTTTGAGTGGGCGTGGTGTAGCGTGTGAAAATAGCATAACAGACTGGACTAGAGAGCTAGTTAGCAGGCTAGCCAGCTAGTAGGCTATCTAGTCACTTGTCTTTATATCCGTAAGGATTATGTTGTGAGATTGCATCATCTTGCACCTAAATGAATAGCGCAGGACAAGCAGCAGGACCAGAACCTGGACATTGCCATTTACATCATGGTCTCCGAGCGCACCAGGCCTATTAGGTGGACTTTCACCAAAAGCAATGCCTTCATAACCCGATCAGACAAGGTGTGAGCACTGTTTTTTTTTTTTTTTTTTTTTTTGCTGAAAATTTAAAATGCAATGGATGTATTTTCATTTGCAAATGCCAACACTCGTATTTCTTGTTTTGTTGTTGTGAAACATAATGTTATATAAAAGGATTTCATGTTTTCATATGTCATGTTTTATGTTCAATATATAATATATTATAATATAATATAATATAATATTTGCTGACTTGCAGATGGACATAAATCAAAACCTGACTGTGACTGCCACTGGGACTGGGGTGGCAACTCTGTCGGTAAGGCTCACTTACGTAGACATAGATTAAAGACATACATCTGAGCTAAAGACAAGGCAGAAGGGTTTTATTACTTTTATTACTTTTATACCTTTTATCATGATTTTAGTAATCCAAGAAGCCTATCGGAACATCAGGTTCTGATACGATGTTGATCATTATTTTACTCCATGTATTGCTCTTGCTGCTTGCTTTTATTGATTTTATGTAAAGCACTTTGAACTGCAACTCTTGTACGAAATGTGCTATGTAAATAAAGTCTTACTTACTTACTTACTTACTTACTTACTTACTTACTTACATGTCATCATTTTAGTTGACAAAACTACAATTTAACTAAACGGACCTCATGTCAAAAATGGAAATGCACTGTAAGGCCAAATTTTCACATAAAACAAATCTGAATATAGTTGTTGAGTGTTTTGAAATGGGGTGTTATCTTTTTTTTTATCTCTGTCCAGTTATTTACTCAGTACTATGCCATGCCCAGTGACATAACCACAGAATGCAAGATGTTTGATTTAGAGGTGAAGCTGGAGAAGCAAGACAAAGGTACGATTAGTGGCTGGAGGAGCAGAATGCCAGTTTATAACCAATCAGATTCCTCTTATTCATTCCAAAGTGATGTAACAGAATGCCAGTTCATAACCAATCAGATTATTCTTTTTCATTCCGCAGTAACATACATGGAGTCCACTGAAACGTACCTGCTCACCATTGATGTCTTGTAAGTTCATAATATCTGTCTGAGACATTTGGGTTTTGCTGTTGCTGAGCGACATATTTGTAGAGCAGATACACAAATCGTGCACATTTGCAAACGCACATGTACATGCACAGCCACAACCTCTCACACATCCACATCTCTGCATGCACGCTCACTCACAAATCTCTGATTCTATGAAAGATCCTATGTCTGCTTAAACAGTTGACATGTACACAATAGCCAAAATGACACAATAGTCTGCTAACTTGAACCTCAACTTCAACTTCAACTTCAACTTCAACTTCAACTTCAACTGTGAATTTCAGTATAGATATACATTATCATCAGTATGTGTGGAACGCATGATATGGCAATCTGGACTTGAAATGTGTTCATCATTATCCTCAGGTACCTCTCAAAAGAACGTGATGCTACCATGTCCATCCTGGACATTGGACTGCTGACTGGCTTCAGTGTGGATGAAACTGACCTCAAGGGAGTGAGTGGCCTAACAATATAGTGTAGTTGCTGTTGGTGTTGTTGTTGTTGTTGTTTAATCAAAGGTTAGACAGAGCAGGGATGGGGCGACATAGAATCATTTAGTCATTTTTAGATGAGTTAAAGAGGTTGAAAAAAAGTTCTAATCTTTGGCTTCTCTCTTGCTTGTAGTTGTCCACAGGTGCAGACAGGTACATCCAGAAATTTGAGATGGACAGGATGCTGTCAGACAGAGGCTCCCTCATTATCTACCTGGATCAGGTGAATCAGCAAGACTGCCTGCCTGCCCGCCTGCCCGCCTGCCCGCCTGCCTGCCTGCCTGCCTGCCTGCCTGCCTGCCTGCCTGCCTCTCTGTTTCTGTTTCTAAAAGGTGTAATCTGCAATTATAATTCCATACACTACTAGGCTGCGTAGAGGTATCAGCACAAAAACAAACTCGGGTGTTTGTACACAGCCCTGGCTCTGTAAATTGTCTTTTGAGCTCAAATATCAACAATCTTTCGTGGACCTAAGACCGGATTCATTAGAAACCTTATGTAGAAGCTGTTGTTTTCCTCTGTCATCTTCTCCTTGCCTTTTACCTCTTCTTTTTCTCCTTCATTTCCCCAACCTCCATTACATTTTCTCATTCTGGATCTACAAACAATGCCATTCTCTCCATCATATTCCCTTTTGTGTTTACCTCTCTTCATTACTTTGTTTCTCTCTCTCTCTCTCTCTCTCTCTCTCTCTCTCTCTCTCTCTCTTACTACCTCTGCTCCATCCCTGCCACTCTCTCTGTCTCTCTCTCTCTCTCTCTCTCTCTCTTTCAGGTATCTCATACCAGAGCAGACAAAATTGCTTTTAGGATCCACAAAAGGATGGAGGTGGGTCTGCTTCAACCTGCTGCAGTGACTGTGTACGAGTATTTTGATATGGGTAAGGAAAGACACACAAAACATGACTGGAGAGAGAAAGAGTGACCTCATCCTGCAGCAATTCTACATCAACTCATTAATGTAAACTTGGTTTAATTTCAGATAACCGCTGTGTGCGGTTCTACCACCCTCTAAAGATGGGTGGCGAGCTGAAGAAGATCTGTTACAAAGACCTCTGCAAGTGCGCTGAAGGTAGGTTAGCAGGTTAGTAGGTAGATTACCTGCATATCAGTCCATCCCATTGCCACGCCATAGTTACCGTGTTCTTCATAGAAGCATATAGTCATGTGCACACCGATCCACTTCTTGTTTTTAATATTTTCTCTGGTGTCACCTCAATCAAAAAGAAGTTTCCTCAAAAACTTTAAAGTGTACTTTTCACTCTAGAGTACTGACTTTAAACTTTAGTACACTGATTTTCCCTGAATCATTTCCTAGGGGCTAATAATTTGTTCACACTCTCCCTTCTATTTACAGGCTGTGACCACATCCTTAGTTATCCTTTCTGTTATGTTTGTGTGTGTGTGAGAAATAGCTAATGTGTTTGTTCTCGATAACTTATAGAAAGTAATTATAGGAAAGTGAGTGTTTGTTTGTGTGATTGTTTGTGAGATAGCTAATGTGTTTGTTCCTGATAACTTATAGAAAGCTGCTGTATTCAGAAGACAGGAGAAGTGGAAGACGGTGACAGATCTGACAAGGCATGTAAACCAGGCTTGGACTATGGTGAACACACCTTTCATTTGTGTGTGTGTGTGTGTGTCTGTGTGTGTGTGTGTAGAGGGTGAGATGATGTGTGTGTGTGTGTGTGTGTGTGTGTGTGTGTGTGTGTGTGTGTGTGTGTGTGTGTGTGTGTGTGTGTGTGTCCATCTGTGAGATGCATATGACGTTTGACTGACATACTGCTTGTATCCATGTTGTTGTTCTCCTCAGTTTATAAAGTCACAGTGGAGAAGATGGACCTGACTCTCCACACAGACATCTACCACATGAATGTCACCCAGGTCATCAAAAAGGGTATGCAGTTGCCTTAGCATTATTTATCTTCCTGTTCTTTTTGTCGTCTTGTCATTCAATTATGTTTTTTGTTTCAATAACTACAACCAAAGTTTATTAATAGCAATGTTTTAGGTCATTGGAGTTCTGAATAGACGAGGTTGGCAGCATTCTTTCTTGTGTAACATTAAATAGACCCGCGTATATAACCAAAGTATTTATTTACACAATGATAAGAAATACCACACAATAGGTAATCTAGCTAAATGTAACCAACTAATGAATTAAAGGAGGGTATGTGTGAGAGTATGTGTATGTGTGTGCTTGGGTGTGTGCTCTCGGTTGCGCACCAGAAAGAATGTGTGTGTGTGCGTGTTCCTTTGTTCGGACAATGGCAAAGGTGAACAGTCCTATGCTTAGCCAGGTAGTGAGTAGGTAGGATAGCTAAATGGCCAGTTGTGTCGGAGTTCAGTCCTTGGAAAAGGGGTTGTGTTGGCGGATCCGACGTTGATGAGGCAGAGAAAAGAGATGATGGAGATGTTGCTAGATAGAGGAAGTCGTAGCTTTAGGTTGGAGGATTCAATCGCTCGTTCCGTTGCATTTTGTCTTGTCGTGCTTGTCATGTCGTGCTTGTTTGCTCGCTTAGGTTGCAGAGTTAGCTAGCAGGCTTTTGGTTAGCTGCTCGCACTTAACTTACTTAGTCTACGTGAGCGGTCCGTACCTGGCTTACGAGAGATCTGACAGCAGTTGTTTGCCGTAAGACAAACGTGAGAGCGTTGTAGGGCTGAACGATTAATTGCATTTGTGATTAAATCGCGATATGGTAAAACGTGATTTTCTAACCGCAACGTCCGCGATTACAACGTTGTTTAAAAAGATGGTAGATTTTTAAGATGGTAAATTTTGCACACAGTGTTTAAAAAGTGCATGCCTTGTGTTTATACTTACAATGACCTTGTTTAAATAACTTAAATGCACAGTGGCAAAGCCACCGATTTGTTGTTCTTGTGTTCTTTCTGTAATGAGCAGTTAAAGAAACATTTAAAATGTGGGAAAGCATATTTTACACTAAATGTATCTAATATTGTGTTGGTCATATTTAAATCATTCATTACGTTTTGTTGGGAAAAAAAGCAATTAGATTATTTTCTCAAATCGTTCAGCCCTAGAGCGTTGTCTGTTCTCTTTGGTGTAAGAGGACAAAGAGAGTGGGTCTTCACCCTTGAGGGTGGGCGAACAAGAAATGTGTTCCGGGCAATGCCAGTGGAGAGAGTGAGAGAACATCTGTAGAGACGTGGCTTTTGTCCAAACTCAGGGGCTGTGGTTAAAGTGGCATCTGGTTACAGTTTTACAGTAGGCTGAAGGTTTACGTAGGTTTCCGGATTAAACCATACGCAAGTTTCTGATTAGAGTCAAACACAATGGACGTATTCCAGGTGTACCGTTGGTTAAATGCATTAATTCATTATTTTATTCATTCATTCATTCATTGGTGTTCTTGCATTTGTTTTTCCATTTTGTTAACAGGATATGACAGTGTTCTTGGAAAAGCAGTGCAGTGTTCTTACAATTTTCCATTTCTCCCTCTCTCTCTCTCTCTCTCTCTCTGACTCTCTCTCTCTCTCCCTCTCTCTCTCTGACTCTCTCTCTCTCTCTCCTCCAGGTGCTGACTTTGGTGTTGAGGGCCAAACGCGTGAGTTCATTGACCATCCTAACTGCAGGATTAACGTGGGGCTGCAGGAGGGGAAGACCTACCTGATTATGGGCCACAGGGAGGACATGGTGCAGCGTGAGGGCAGGTGAGGAAATGCCACCTTCCATGCACTTCCATTACTATGTCCTAGATGGCGCCAATAAGTCGGACTCAGGCATTTCTCAGTACTGATGCGTCCCTGTGTCAAGCTTTTTAGACACAGATGTTTTGAAACATTACAAAGCACCCCTACAGCCTAATGTAATAAACCCATGTTTTTCACAGTCACCCAGAAAAAGGACTTGCATTTTGGATGTATGGGAAAACAAACACACGTTGTTTCGCATTTAACACTGACAGTTATATATATGTGTGTGTGTGGCTTTACAGCTTTATATACCTGATGGGCCATCAGACCTGGTTGGAGTACTGGCCAACTGATGTGGAGGGCCAGTCACCAGAGTATAAGGACGCCTATAAAGGCCTCACAGACCTTGTCTTCAAAGTCAAATTTTGGATGTGTTATAAAGTATAAGCCAATTTTCACAGTTTTGTTGTTGTTTTTTCTGTTAAAAAATTATGTTTTTTATTTTTTGCTTTTGTCTACATAGCTGATTTAGCCCTGTAAGCACTGTTTATATTGTGTTTAGAACTACGTGGGCTGACAGTTGACAGCCTTTCAGGTACCTTCTACTGATTTCAAACTGACAAAAATGACAATGGCTGGATGCCATTTTGTTTTGAGTTCCGCAATTAAAGAAATAAACTGACACTTTGAATGAGTATTGTGAATGTGTCTTATTTCATTCAGTGAGTATTTGACAAATACATGGCAACGTGAAAAAGCAATATTTTAGCAAATCAACTTTCCTCTGCAACCCCATGAACATTACAAATATGGAGAGATGGAACTTTAGACCTTTTATTAGGTCATTGTAATATGTATTAGTTTATTGTAAAAGGGTAATAGTTAATTATAATAGTTATTAGTTTATTGTAATATGTATTAGTTAATGGGAATAGTTACTAGTTCATTGTGGGTGTGGTGGTGCAGTGATTAGCATCACCATTTTGTAAGTGGTTGACCCGGGGTTGATTCCTGATAGCTGCTGGTTATTTATTAGTTAATTGTAACAGTTATTAGTTCATTATAATAGTTGCAGTATAGTGGTAAGGGTTGATTCCTGATAGCTTCTGGTTGTCTGTGCGTCGCTTTGGGTTGATAAAAGCGTCTGCTAAATACCAGTCCTTTAGCCTTATTAAAATGGACAATGACACTAACTGTGTCTAACTATGACACATAGTTCATCTCATATCCTTGGTGGGAAGGGAGAATAGGACTAACTACCAGTGTTTGCAACCTGTTCCCGACGACTACTCCAGTGATTCATTCCAAGTTCTGGGTTTTGACTTCCAGGTCTTGCGTGTACCTCCACTTAATGTCTGAGCCCCTGCGCTCCAGGTTTCTAGTGCTTAGTTAATATCCTTATTGAGCGTTTTTCTAGAGTTTAACCTCTGTGCGTTTTGTATTGTATTGTTACTAGATTTTTTCTGTGTCTTATCATTAAGTCAGGTTAAAAACTTCTGTGTGTTGTATTATTTAAGACCGCACACCTTCTGAGCGTACTCTCTGTGTTTTGTTCTTACAACTATGTATATTCATATATATGTATAGAAATATGTATTACTACTACTACTACTACGACCAAGAATAATGACAACAATAATGGTAAATATCATTATATTATTTGAATTATTTACAAAAACTGAGAGCCGTCACTGGAGCTTGTTATGTTATCAATGTTAATAAAATTAGTTAGCAAAATACATCAGCACTGTGATTTTGACCATGTTTTTTTTTTTTTTTTACTGTGCATCTTGGATTAGCAATGGTGTTCAAATAAAAATTTCACAACTGGCATCCAATTTTTCTGAGTTCTTCAGCAAATTGTTGAATGGCCATGTATTTGGACCTGAACTCAGGAGTCTTTCCCTCGCTGTCGGTGGGCCAGTACTCAATCCAGGTGTGTTTGCTCAGCACATACTGGTACCTGGTGAACCCAGATTGCAAAAATCAGTAATGACAAAGGCACCTAACAGACAAATAACAGAGCTAAATGCTAACAAGGTAGCTGCAGTCTTCAGTACATAATGACAATGTAATTCTAAAAGTTTACTGAATAAATGTCAACTGTTAACTTACCGTTCATGCGCTCTCATGAGATTGGCTAAAGAGCCGATGATCAGGTATGTTCTGCCCTCTATCAGATCCAACCCCTCTCTACACTGAGGGAGAGACAGGAACTGACAGAGATCCTCCTCTGTGACTCTGTCCGTGCCTTGAAGACAATTCAATGATTGATATGATTACAGATACAGACAGTGGACCTGGGAAATTAAATCAAATTAAATTCCTTTTAACAACAAATAACATCTCGATGTACGGCATTTTTCTTTAATTAACATTTCAATGCTATTTCATTTTGTCTCTTTTCAAGGCTCATCAGCATACCTGCAGCAAATAGACTGTACGTACATCCATGGATACATACATACATGCAAAAATGGCAGTGGATATAAGTTGAGAGTAAGTAGCCAGCTTTTCAAAGTATCAGTCATATAACAAATTGAGGAGCAGACGTACGCACGATAGAGAGAGTAAACCTGCAGCTGCACTTAACCTGCAGCTGATCACGTAATCAAGTCATGTGACTGCCTTCTAACCCTGTGATTTGTGGTGTCCTCAACTGCACTGTATAATTCAATCACCATGGAATCCGACATGGAAAGGAATCAAAATTGTAGCTATCAGGAAGTAGGTATCCATGCTAATAAGATGTCATCAAATGGACAGATAATACAGGGCACTCAAAACTTAAAAAAAGGAAATACTCAACAAATTAATTCTTGTCATTGGCAGTTTGTAATTCTGCAATCCTGCAGCAGGCAGGATGCGGTTTCAGCCATGTGTGGTCTGTTCATACACACCATGCCATGTTTTTAGGCGCATGATGCAACACAATTACGCCTAAAAAGGACGCTAACATATTAGCACATCTGTATATATACATACAGTATATATATATTTGTGAGGGGTAGATGTGCTTACCTGTTTGCGCATGTTTCAGGCGTAATTGTGTTGCATGTGCTGTATTTATCACGGTTTTCATAAAGCCATCAGTGCATGCGTTAGCATATCTGCCCCTTACAAAACTAAATATACATATCATTTTTACATAATGACAATGTAATTCTAAAGGCTGACTGAATGAATGTCAACTGTTAACTTATATTAATCATACGTATATATATAATCACAGCTTTCATAAAGACATCACTATGCAGGCTAGACTACTGTAAATCGCTTTTATCTGGTCTACCAAAAAAAGCCATTAGTCAACTAGAAACAATACAGAATGCAGCAGCGCGAGTCCTCACTAAAACAACATCACACCAATATTAAAATCACTGCACTGGTTACCTGTTATATTTCAAGATTATCTTACTAGTCTATACATCACTTCCTAGTCATGCACCTGAATATTTAAAAGACATGCTCTCAAGTTACACACCCAGTAGATCCCTGAGGTCCTCTAGCACTGAACTCCTAACAGTTCCAAAAGCCAGGACAAAGAGACATGGAAGAGCAGCTTTTAGTTTCTATGCCTTCAGCCTTTGGAATACTCTGCCAGAATCCATAAGAATGGCTGAAACAGTGGAAACATTTAAACATGCACTTAAGACATACCTCTTTGATCTCGCCTATCACTCACTGTAACATTTATCTGTTTACTTATCTCTGGAAAATCTGTGTCTCTTTACAAGTGTTTGTAACCCACCCCCCACCTCTTCCCAGCAGCTGCCTCTTAGTTTGACGATAACCATACTGAGTAGTCCTTTACGGTGACAGTGTGGTTAGTACGTCATTTCCTGTTTATTTATCTCTGGAAAATCTGTGTGTCTTTACAAGTGTTTGTAACCCCCCCCCCCATTTTTTCCTTCTGTGAGGTGCATTGAGTTACCTCCTGGTATGAAATGCGCCGTACAAATAAAGTTTGATTTGATTTGATTTGATCACTGAATATGGGGGCAAGTGTAGTGATTCCCTCTTTCCATAGATGTTTCTCTGCCCCCCTCACCTTGTTTGACCACCTGTTTTACTCTCATGTGATAGGTGTCAACCCAGCTTGAGAGATGCACAGCCTCCACGGTGACCTTGTACACTGAGTGAAAGTCATGATAATACATGATTAGTGAACATACAATCAATACCAGGTAGCCACACAGCTCCACACAAGGACTTTTGGTCACATTATTTCGATGTTCCCCCATAGTCTATACACAGTATATACTGTATTCTCAGATTATAAACACACATTATTTGAATGGTCCCCTATAGACTATATACAGATGTTCAGATTATAAACAAACTATTTGTTGGAACTACATTAACTACAATTCATTGTTGAGATTAGGGCTAGGGCTTGGTTTTGGTTAAGGTAATATTCAGTGAACAATTAGAAAGACTCAACTTGGATTTCAACAAACCATCTGTACAGTTCCTGTAGGTGGACTATCCTAATAAAATGTTACCTTCATTTTATTTTCCTCCGTTAAGAAACACAGGTTTCTGTAGGCGGACTATTCAAAAAGTGTGTTACATTAATTACTTTCCTCCGATAAGAAACACAGGTTTCTGTAGGCGGACTATTCAAAAAGTGTGTTACATAAATTATTTTCCTCCATTCAGAAACACAGATTCACTGAAATAACAAATCAAATGTGTCTATATCAATTATACTGAAATATGTGTGTTTAATATTTGTAGAAACTATACAATACATCTTCACCACTAAATCCTCATACTAAATTATCATTGTAATTTGCACTACCTGTGTAAATGGTGTATATTGTAAATGTTCCTGGCATAGAGTGCATATCGTCTTGACTGGAACCACATTCATTGTGTGTCAAGTCTGTGGCACCATACTTGGTCAATCAAGGAGATTCTTATTCTTCATAGGCATTCCAAAAACAAATAAAAATAACACATATATGCTTACCATGATCTCGGAACTGCCTACAAGCCACATCATTTCGGGACACATTCTCTGTCACCTGCTTCATCTGCACACCACAGCTTTCTGTTCGGGAAATAAATAGAGTTTTAACCTTCTTCCATACTGACGCGCAGACTCACTCACTCTTTATATGCAGTTCAGTATACCACACACGCACATAGAGACACACATGTATTGATCCACATATGTATTGACTTAAAGGAACATTTACTTAATAAAGTATGCATGAATTGTACTTTAGTTAGTCACCACATACAAACAAATGACGGAGAAATTCAGTGAGTATTGTGCCAATTTTAAGGTCCTTTTAATACACATTTAGAGGTGTTATATCATTCAAGTGACTAAAAGACGAATTTAGCCACATTTTTGAGAATTGTGAGGCTTTTGTGTTTGCTAGCGTACCTTCAGCACATTTGCAGACCTGCTGCTGACAAATCAAGCCAAGAGCGCCATCTGGCTTCAGGGGGTGGTAGAACTTCGAACACTCTTCTAAAACAGGACAATATCTGATTTAACACCAGTTCTATTTAGACAGTGCCAGGCAGGTTCAGTGGGTCACCACAGATAATGCTTCGAACAGAGAGTGGGGTACACATGTAGACTTGCTGGTAGATACAGTAGAAGTGGAGTAGAATTGAAGAGAAAAAAAGAGCGGCAGCAAGAGCTTGCACCATCCATATGACTCGTGGTCACACAACATATAAGTCACAGTCTGTCGCACAGCACACAACCTAACTCACTGTCTGTCGCACAACACACAACCTAACTCACTGTCTATCGCACAACACACAATCTAACTCACTGTGTGTCGCACAACACACAACTCTCTGTCGCACAGCACAAGACCTAACTCATTGTCGGTCGCACAACACACAACCTAACTCACTGTCTGTCGCACAGAACACAACCTAACTCACTGTTTGTCGCACAGAACACAACCTAACTCACTGTGTGTCGCACAACACACGACACAACTCACAGTCTGTCGCACAACACACAACCTAACTCAATCTCTGTCACACAACAAACAACCTAACTCACAGTCTGTCGAACAACACACAACCTAACACACTGTCTATCGCTCAGCACACAATCTAACTCACTCTCTGTCACACAACGAACAACCTAACTCACAGTCTGTCGAACAACACACAACCTAACACACTGTCTATCGCTCAGCACACACTCTAACTCACTCTCTGTCACACAACGAACAACCTAACTCACTGTCTATCGCACAACACACAATCTAACTCACTGTCTGTCACACAACACACAACCTAACTCACTGTCTATCGCACAACACACAATCTAACTCACTGTCTGTCACACAACACACAATCTAACTCACTGTCTGTCGCACAGCACACAACCTAACTCACTGTCTATCACACAGCACAAAGGACCTAACTCACTGTCTGTCGCACAACACAACTCACAGTCTGTCACACAGCACACAACCTAACTCACTGTCTGTCGCACAGCACACGACCTAACTCACTGTCTGTCGCACAGCACACGACCTAACTCACAGTCTGTCGAACAACACACAACCTAACACACTGTCTATCGCACAACACACAACCTAACACACTGTCTATCGCACAACACACAACCTAACTCACAGTCTGTCGAACAACACACAACCTAACTCACTGTCTGTCGCACAACACAAAGGTGCAAGTTTCAGGTCTGTTTGTAGATAGAATTAGATGGACAGAACTCGAAGGAAAGTCTAATACAGAGTTATCTCTATTCCTCTATCTATCCAGTTGTCTCTGTAGAGGTGTTGGTGTTGGTGTGGGTGTGGTTGTGGCTTGCACTGACCCCGTGAGTTGTATTCCCGCACAGATACCCCAGCAGGCTGGAGCAGCCCCACGTTAACCACTCTATGCATCCGAACAGTAATCCTCTCTGGCGTCCGATTAGAGATCTGGAAGCGAAAAACACTGAGATGTTTGCCACGCGAAAACAACAATGGACTGTCAAAATATCAAAACCTATCGTTTCCCATTTTTCTAACAAATCTCTGAAGGAAACAGGGTAACACGACTTGAACCTAGTATCATATTACAGCACACATGATGACAGCTGGTGTCCAGTGACTCGACAATGTCAGGTTACCATTATCTGTAATTGTCATGACAGCTCTCCAAATTTGATATGGTGTGGTGTCCAAACTGTATACAAGGAAATGTAGTTATAGTCTACATGCATAGTGTAGTATAATTCACATGCAAAATCCAATTTTGGGTGTTTCTTTTTTCAAATTTTATTGTCCTAAGACTTGGAATGCAATTCAGCACGCCAAAGCGTCAGCTTGTTCCATTCTCCAACTTGTATAATGTAAACTGAACAAAGAAGTTGAAAGCCGGAAACAGAGACAGCTCGCCTTCAAAGTAAAAGCTTATCAATTTAAAGAGTGCTAAACTAAATAAGGAGCCTAAAGAATTAACAAAATTGTTAGCTTCTTTAATAATTCTTCTTTGATTTAAGAACATACTTGTTTAAGTATAGACTAAATAATGAATATAAACAACCAATATCTATACTGAACATGACCCTAGCCTTGGCACCAGCAACACCTTGCAATAACAATATCAATACTAGCATGACCCTAGCCTTAGCCCCATCAACACCTTGCAATAACAATATCAATACTAACATGACCCTAGACTTGGCCACAAAAACACCTTGCAATAACTACTTAATTGATCAGGTGTTAATTATATTATTCCTGTGTCTGCTTAGAATAAAGTGTAACCAAATAAAGTGTTACCTCATTAAGATACATGACGATGTTTCCCTGTGAAGGTGACTTCGCATCCATCTCCTGAGTATTCCCTGTAGACAGCTACACAGGAGATACATGTAAACAGGTATAAGCAGACATTTCAAAGTCACTGCCTGTAGTTACAGTGTAAATCATACCAGTTTCTGTCCATTCAGCTGTGCTTGGAATAGTCTGTGATACTCAGTAGTCTGTGATACTCAATACTCTGTGATACTCAGTAGTCTGTTATACTCAATGGTCTGTTATACTCAGTAGTCTGTGACCATGCAGAAAGATTACATATATGACGATGATTGCAGCAAGTACTGTATGTCTAGCTAAATCCAAATAATGAGCGTTAGTTTATTTGCCAGATTTATTTTCTAACCTTCTTCATGTCTTCTTTGTCTAAAACATATCCAGTCAGAATCCCAATATTCAAGATTGCTGTGGTGGAACTACCATCTTTGGACAGGAAGCTGAGGAGAAAAAAATATATCAATTGTCTGCTTTTTCCAGGGTGGGGGTATGCAACATGCCAAAAAAGCATCAGTAGTGAGTAAATGGGTCAGTACTTACGAGACATCAATAGTGAGTAAATGGATCTCCGATGCCCCTTCATGAGAACCTATGGGGGACAAATCAGAACTGAATGAATTACATTTCACATTTACACTTTGAATTCAAGAAGAGGCTGACAACTAGTGCCACAAGTCACAAGCACTACTAGAAGCAGTAGTAGTTAGTAGTAACTAATTCTGGCCTTTGTGTCATTGTAGCGAAGGGAGAGCGTGGTCACCCCACCCGGACTCGAACCCGGGTCTACAGGGTGCCAAACATGCGCTCTGACCGCCACACCAAAGAGCCCGGCTCAATGGAATGGCAGCCAGAGAGCATATTCAACCGTAGGGACGACCACATTGTCACACTACCTTCACCTTCGGGAAGTGCTTCACGTACACAGACATCCCTCACGCATACACCAATCATGCTTCTCCCATCCAGTGCACCCCACACACAAGTGCTTCACCCAACCATGGGGTCCTTCACACAGGGTCAACATTCCTGGGGGTCAATCACACAATGTTCACGGGTGCGCTTCCGATGACCTCACAGTAGGGCATCCCACTTCTGACACCATTTGTAGCGAAGGGAGAGCGTGGTCACCCCACCCGGACTCGAACCCGGGTCTACAGGGTGCCAAACATGCGCTCTGACCGCCACACCAAAGAGCCCGGCTCAATGGCATGGCAGCCAGAGAGCATATTCAACCGTAGGGACGATCACATCGTCACAGTCATCCCAACTGCAATGCAAGGATGTCAGTTTTACACAGGGTCGAACAAGCACAGTTCGACCCTTCTTATCACCTCTGAGCTCACCCAAACATATGCAGACTAAGTGGTGTCAGCACCTAATAATCTAAGTCACACACATACAGAAACACAGAAAAGCCATGTTCCTGTTAACCTAAGCACATGATTCATACAAGGTAATTATTAATACATTCTTAAGTCATCAACAGTGTTTCAAAATGAATGCTATCAGTAGCAGTAGGAGTAGTAGTAGAACTTGTCACAAAATCGTTATTTGAATTTGGCAATTTGAGCTAATTATCAGACGGTAAAATGATGCAACAATGGAAAGGAGAAGAGAAATGAAATCTGTTATCATAACAAAAAGATATTCAAATCTGTTTAACTCTGTTAATGGCAATTCACCTTTACAGTGAAGGGTGCAAAGGATAAAGCATTTATCAAGCCTCACAGAGACAGGGAATGCTGGGAGATGGAGTTCATTTATCAAGCCTCACAGAGACAGGGAATGCTGGGAGATGGAGTTCATTTCTCAAGCCTCACAGCGACAGGGAATGCTGGGAGATGGAGTTCATTTATCAAGCCTCACAGAGACAGGGAATGCTGGGAGATGGAGTTCATTTCTCAAGCCTCACAGAGACAGGGAATGCTGGGAGATGGAGTTAATTTATCAGGCCTCAAAGAGACAGGGAATGCTGTGAGATGGAGTTCATTTATCAAGCCTCACAGAGACAGGGAATGCTGGGAGATGGAGTTCATTTATCAGGCCTCACAGAGACAGGGAATGCTGGGAGATGGAGTTCATTTATCAGGCCTCACAGAGACAGGGAATGCTGGGAGATGGAGTTCATTTATCAAGCCTCACAGAGACATCACCTTGAGGTAGTTTCTGGAAAGACACATCCAGTCTAAACTTGCGGCATGCTTCTTCCTGACTCCTTGGTAAAGAATAGTACATTGTCATCACCTGACAACAGAGGAACCACTTTCAGCGTATGAAAACTTTTAAGATATTAATTTAATATATTCTGAGTTTATACAACATTCACTCCCCTCCAAATGGATTTAAGCATACTTAAACTTAACATATATACAAGATAAATGATATGAAAATGATAACCACAAAACTAAACAACCCCTACATATTTGTCCCTCCGTTTTTTGTGTTAAAAATAACCTTGCCATCATGAAAAAACAAAACTGAAAAAAAAACAGATACTACATCACATAAGAATGTCTCATTGCTATTACAGGGTATATACTGTATTTTACTATACATGTAAGTATAAAATAGTCAATACTCACAGAAAGAGACCCTCGTCCATTTCCTCTGGCAGTTACTGTCATATTTTGGTCCAGGCTGACCTGTGTACAAAAACAGTGATTGAAAGAACTGTATAGAAAAACAAAATGGTAATTACACAGAGAAACATACAAAACCAAACTGACATCGGTGTTTTATCCACGTGCAGAATAAACCGTGACCACGAAACAAAAAGTCTCCTTTAGTCTTTAAATACTTGACACCACACAATGTCCCATAATGCAATGGTCTCCAACAGGTAGTTTTTGAGCTACCAGTGATATTCTGGAACCAGTCCGATGAAACTTTTCCCATTCTATCCAATCAACCCAGCTGGCACCTGACTCTGGAGTGGGCCGGCCACTGAACCGCCCCTGAACTGGCCCTGAACTGGCACATAACCTGAACTGGCCACTCCCGAATAGTTAGCTAGCTGCTACTACTGCACCTATGAGTGGAATTGTCACCTTGACAGAGCGTTGCACGAGATCGTTTGCCCTCGTGAAAGTCCAGACGAGGGGTTTCGTGCGCTCGGCCATGTTGAGGGTGACCTCCAGAGAGCTGCCCATCTGCTGCTGCCGGCCCTGGGCTGTGTACTCCGCCAGCGCCTGGTACACCATCAGGGTGGCCTGGAGAATATATGTGTGTATATATATATATATATAGAGAGAGAGAGAGATAGAGAGAGAGAGAGAGAGAAGGGCCGGAGGAGGTGAGGGCAACTGATTAGTCAAGAGTCAGGTTGTGCTGAAATGGAGGACAGACATATACATCAATATTTATATATATATATATTAAATATACAGTATAAATATGGATAGAGAGGGCAACTGATCAATCAAGATCCAGGTTGTGCTGGAGATTCACATTTATATATAATAGCAATATAAATAGTATATATTCTATAAATCTAAATATATACAAGTACACACACTGACACAAATGCACGAGTATCACACTATACCTGTGTGGATCCATAGCCTCCTCCATGTTTCTGCTGTTTGTTCAGCCACTTCACGATGGGCCCTGCCTTCTCAAACTCCCTGGCCTTGACCAGGGCCAGCAGGGCATTAGCTGTGGCCTCCAGAGTGAAGAGATGGTTGCCTGGGACTGGCCAGTTGAAACCAGCTACAGTGAAAGTTCACACATACACACACACACACATACACACACACACACACACACACACAAAAGGTTATGGCTGCAAGGGGATTGGTCGTGAGGAGCAGGTTCAAGTCGGTCCATTTTATTTCTCTTTTCCACTCGTTATCTGTCCTCTCTCCGCTATCCTATCCAAATACAACAGCATGTCTAAAGATAAACTTAGAAAAAAAAGATCATGGGTGATCATCTGTACAACAACAATATACATAATTACATACATAAAGACATCATTACTCTATGCATACATAAACAGCATGCTTGAGATTATTATAGTATGTATGCATATACAACCTGACCATTATCATTGCCATTTGCTTATTTTATTATTGTTTGTACGGTGCTTTGTTTTGATGAGTTTTTCTTTCTTAAACGCTAAAATAATTGAAACCACTGTGCAACACGGAATTAGACACGCCTGGTGAAGTTTGCCTAAAAGATTAATTTATTAGGTTTTGCATTAGTTATTGTATATTGTTTTGTTTTTATTCTCATGTTTCCTAATCACTAAACTATTTAAAATGATTTGTGTGGCGTGTCATCCATATCATCCACCTGCCGAGGCGTGACTCAGGAGGACATCCTTCCTCAGGAGGCCAGCATTAGCAAGGGCATATGACACCATTGCAACCGCATAGGGATTGGTCATTGTGTAGATCCTAAGGACCAGGTAGTCGAGGGCCCTCATGATACTGTTAGAAATCCTCTGGAGAAAGAGAGAGAAAGAAAGAGAGATAAAGAGAGAGAGAGAGAGAGAGAGAGAGAGAGAGAGAGAGAGTGGGTCGGGGGGTGGAGAGGAATATGGAGAACAGGGTGGAAAGACTATTGTAAGCACTTCTAGACAATTCCAGAAAAATATAACATTCCTAGAAGTCACCTTCTCAGGAGAGAGAGGAGCTGGAGAGGAGTAGAGAGAGCAGGGTGGGAAGAGAGTTGTGAACACTTCCAGAAAATTCCAGAAAAAAAAAAGAACCAGGTTCTGGTATTTCAATACATCATTGCTGGTAGTCACCTTCTCAGTACAGGGTACCGAGGAACTCTCCTGCATGGCAATCAGCACGAAAGCAGTCATGGAGGCATCCTTGTCTTTGCCGTACACATTCCCCTATGAACAGAAGTGAGACCATCTCATTTATTTGTCAAATAAATAATGAGCAATAAACAAACAAATACAACAAAAATAAATAAATATACAAACAAAATGATATATGTCATGCGCTTTTGGATGAGGCTAGTGCACGGACATCAGGCGACACAAAGAGGTTGGATGATGGAGTTCGACCAGTCCGGGGTTTGTGTCGTCAGGTTTTAGTCCTTCAAGATACGAGGCCAGACAAAGAAGTGAGGGGAGTGAGGAGTTTAAGTGGGGAAGTGACAAGTGTACGTGATTAGTATTCCGGTGTTTGTGAATGAGACGGAGGTGGGTGGGTTGAAGTCGGCGGGGGGGGGGGGGGGGGTGGCAGGACCAGGGTTCAGTGATGGCGCGACAGCAGCTGGATATGCATAGTGGGGCGACAGTGGTTCAGGAGGCAGAGAAGTCGTTTAGTAATCAGAAGGTTGCTAGTTCGCATTCCCACTGTCGAAGCGTCCTTGAGCAAGACACCGAACCCCTAATTGCTCCTGATGTGCAGTGTGCCATCAGTGTAAATGTAAAATGTGTATACATTGTAAGTCGCTTTGGATAAAAGCGTCTCCTAAATGACTAAATGTAAATGCATAGTAACTGAAGAACAGGGACTTTGCTCAGATAGTTCTCAGAATTCAGACTCGTTGTGACTCCAGTGAAACAAAGAACAAAAAAAACTAACAAAATGATAAACAAACATTTAGTATAGATATAGACTATTACAGATATAATGGAGGATGAAAGTACTCAACGTATAGAGAATTTATGTATGGATTATTATATGCTATATCAAATGTCATCGATTTTCCAACCGCTTACAGTGCTGGAGACAGTGTATGGAACAGGAGACAGCTCTCGGAAGCTTCCGTCTGGATTCTGTGTGTTCACGGCCAGCCATAACAGCGCCCTGCAGATCACGTTCCCATCAGTGCTGATGATGCCTCTGGCCATAGAGAAGACTTTAGCCATATAAGCAGTCAGCCTAAACGTGACAGAGAGAGAGAGTGACTAAGAGATAGAGCGTTTCTGTGTCTGTGATTGAGTGAGTGTGTGTGTGTGTGTGTGTGTGTGTGTGTGTATGTGTGTTTATGCAGGTGCATATGTGTGTATGTCTCACCAAGTGCTGCTTCGCGTGGTCTTAAAAACACTGTATGACCCATCCTGTTTTTGATAAGTGAGCAGCTTCTGGTATCCTGAAGGTTGAACATGAATTTCAAGATAAACTGTTAGGAAGTGTCTGGAAATAGTTCCAAAGTTAATTTAAAGGTAAAGGACTGGAATTTAGCAGACATTTTTCTCCAAAGTGACGTACAATTTACTCATGTGCTGCTACTGAATTGTCACTTTTTGTCACTCTTAATTATATTCTTTTGTTCTTTCTTTTTCTCTCCTCCTTATTTTGTTTATTTTGTTTGTTTGTTCCCCAAACTCACAGAAAGGAAGAAAGGAGAGTGAAAAGACAAAAGAGAAAAAATATAAACTAAGAAAATCAAAGAACACATCAGCAAATACGAGGAGGTAATATACAGTATATTCTCAATCAAAACAAATTAAAAAAGAAGGAAAAGAACAGAGGAGAAAATAAATTACGAAATACAGTGAATATGATTTAATTCAATTAGAAGTGTACTCATCAGGTGACTACTACATAACTAGAGAGGATTCCATACACCACCTTTTCTCTTCCATTGATATTCTATTCTCTCTTCTCTCCCCTCTCATCTCTCTCTCTTCTACCCTGTCTCATCTCTCTTTCTTCTCTCTCCTCTCTCTCTGCCCTCTTCATCCTCTGCTGTTAGTCCTCACTGTCTCTGCCCTCTTCTCTCTTCCTTTTCTCTCTCTTCTCTCGCATCTCTCTATATTCTCTCCTCTCTCTTTCTTCTCTCTTCTCTCTCTCTGCCCTCTTCTCCATCCACTGCTGATAGTCCTCACTGCCTCTGCTCTCTTCTCTTCTCTCTATTCTCTCTTTCTGCCCTCTTCTCTCTCTTCTCTTTTCTTCTCTCTTCTCTCTCTGTTCTCTCTCTCTGCCCTCTTTTCTCTCTCTCTTCTCTCTGCCCTCTTCCCCATCCTCTGCTCATAGTCCTCACTGCCTCTGCTCTCTTCTCTCTCTCTCTTCTCTCTCTCTCT
>NC_045175.1:17449949-17469949 GCF_900700415.2 Clupea harengus | reverse complement strand
TGTGTGAGGGCCGCTGCCACTCACCTTCACTCTCTGAATGGAGCCCACTTGCCTCGTGTCTGTCCCAACTCCTTGCACCGCAAACACCACAAACCCAACTCCTGTCACGTCCATCCTATCCATGTACCTTTAACACACATATCAAAACACATGTCCATCCTATCCATGTACCTTTAACACAAATATAAAAACACATGTCCATCCTGTCTAAATACCTTTAACACACATATCAAAATACACAGGCTGGTCCACACTTATTAACTATATTTCTAACTAGCCATCAGGTTAAACAACTAGCCAACTAGCCATCTGGCAAAACAAAACTCCATTCATCCATCCATATGGCAATCCATCTCTCTATCCATATACCGACCGATCTACCTACCTACCTATCTATCCATCTATATATATATCTCTCTTCATTCATGTGTCTTGTCATTAAAGAATACTTTAGTACATTGTATAGGTTAAACAAAGAAACAAACAAAAAAAGCTAGCTAAAACTGGAAACCATGAACAATAGCAATAAATCAAAACATACCTGGCACTGATATTCACTATTAGCTCCTCGTCATCAATGTAAAAGTAGGGCTTTTGTGGCGTCAAAGTGACCTCGATTCGGGGTAAAACTGTAGAAAGAAATATTTCATTTATTTCCATCATGGGAGTCAAACATGTACTGACACCAGTTAAGAGTACTGCTTTAGACAAACCTGCCATCTTTACTGTAGGTATAATGTTGTTTTATAAATATCACTTTCTTCACACACTTGAAATAAATGTGTTAGCTATTGTAGCTTAGCATTTTTTTTAACTCACCATAGTGCTCCACATCAAAGTCATAAGACAAGTTCCTCTGTGGTGTGCTCCTAAATCTTGTTACAATTTTCCATGTCCCGGTGCTGACAACAGCCAGATGCACAAGAACATAATGTTATAAATGAAACATGATGCTCTAAATAGATCACAATGTTCTACATGAAACATGACGTTCTACTGTAAATATGAATATGTTAGTCCGAGATAAGTCAGATAGTGTTTCGAAACTGCTGTCTGTAACAACTCAGATTATAAAAATGGACAGTTTCTGACTGTCACTGTATTTCAAACAGAAACCGATGCACTGCTAACCAAAGTCATCGCATTAAAACTTCACTCAATAGTGCAAAGAGAAATCATTTCATTTTTTTTTTCAAAAATGTTCCACACGAAATGTTCTGTTCAAAACGTAGGGTATGTAGAGTATGTGAATGCCTTGAGGACTCGAATGTGATAAAGCCCTAAAGACTCAATGTCTTTAGTTTTTCCAAGCGCACATACTGGACACTTGTGTATATTCAATTCAATTCAATTCAATTCAATTCAATTCAATTCAATTCAATTCAATTCAATTCAATTCAATTCAATTTATCCAGGCGCTTCACAGAACCCAGAGCCTGTTCCCCCTACAGCAAGAAGCAAGGCAACTGGGGCAAGGAAAAACCTTGATCTGAACCTCAGCTTCAAGGGGGGGACCCATCTAATCATTATGTAAGGGATAATGTATTGTCCGGAGGTCATTATCCAAAAATAAATCCCGACGGGGCGAACAGCACCCCGACGCACAGCGGAGGGGTGTTGTTTCGTCCTGAAGGGATTTATTTTTGGATAATGACCGACAGACAATACATTATCCCGCTCATTATACGGTTACTTGCCAAAAATGATAGAAGACATTCCTCCAACATACCTCTTTTTAATGACTTAGTTGCCATTTCGTGATTTCAGCTAAGAAATAAATAGTTCTTCAAGCAAATAGAACTTTTAAGTTTCAGGTGTTGCGTAGCAACCCATTACTTGCTGACTTCAAATTACAATGAGTCTGTTACGTTAAATGACCGGACTACTTGCGGAATGATATGAAAGATGTGAATTAGAAGCAAAAAAACCCGTTGCCAATGACAGCGGTCAATATCTTTTCGCAGTGGTGAATATCAGGAAATATTCACCGGCGAACGTTGGGATGGCCCATTCAAATCAACGGAACTTTTTGGAACATTCTGAAGAGCCGTATAATAAATCAGTATATCTAACCAGTTTTTAAAAGGCAGGCCCAGTCACAGGGCTCGGACTACATCCATCTGGAGCAGTGGTTCTTAACCTGGGTTCGATCGAACCCCAGGGGTTCGTTGAGTCACTCTCAGGGGTTCGGTAGGGGTCAAGACACACACAGTATAGCCCGGTTCACACTAGCAATGTTGGGTCGTTTTTATATATACCTATGTTTTGAAGAAATCATATTTTATTTTTCCAATTACGAAGGGTTCGGTAAATGCACTGATGAAGCTCGCAGGGTTCAGTACCTCAAAAAAGGTTAAGAACCACTGATCTAGAGGGAAACCTTTAATCTTCTACATATATGCCACTTGTGCATGAATGTTTTTAGTTAGAGGAAATATACAAAAACATAAAGGCATGTCAGACTCCCTAAAAAAGTCTAAAAGGATTCCCGGGAGAGCTCAACAGACCTGCTGAAGGTCGGGACTTTGTACTCTCCAGAGCAAATGCCTTTGTGTGGGGTTAAAGCCTCCTGATGTACCACAATTCCCTCAGGGTTCTAGGAGAACACACAAACATCAGCAGAATTATGGGGAGTATCTATAGTTGTTTGTATTGAAATATTTTAAAGCTTTAGAACATTCTACAACACACAGGGCTCATAAAGGCATTTGTTTCAGCAGCATATTTTCAGCCTGGAGAACTGAACCCAGACTTCTGGTGTTGGCAGCACCACTGCACTACTTGAGCAACAGAAACAGTGTCTTACCATAACGTCCACGGTAATCGGCTCTTCTGAAGGCTTCAGAGAAAGACCCAGGGCATAGATTCTGTACAGAACTGGAGAAAAAAATGGATCTGGGTTCTGGCTCTGCAGTTTTTCGTTTATTCATATTAACCAGCTTTACTGTATTTTTTCATAACCAGCTGTGCTGTGTTTAAGTGACCAGCTGTGCTGTGTTTAAGTGACATGCTGTGCTGTGTTTAAGTGATCTTGCCTGTGCTTGAAGGTGTGTATATGGTCTTGTCTGTCTGCACAAAGATGTATCCAGACTGGAAGGAGACCAGCACCACTCTCTCCAGCAGGTGGCCTGGGAACTGGGCTTGCAGGTAGACGTACTGGTTCAGGGTGTCGTCTTCCACAAAGACACCATTTCCAGTTTGGATCTGGCCGACAGAGAACAGGAGCAATGTGCTGTTTGTCATAAGAGTATATTTGTCTTTAACAAAAGGGAAAAGCGTCCCTTTCTTAAGAGATCAAAGCATTGATACACAACAGTGATTTAGCCTTTAACCGGATGAATATCTCATGCCGTCCCAATACCATCACAACTCTCAGCGAGAGTGAGGTCTCCAAAATCCTAACAGGTAGCCGTCCAACTACTTGCCCGCTGGACCCCATCCCATCCAATATCCTTCAAGCCATATCGCCTGCCGTCTTACCGGCACTAACACAGGTGATTAATGCTTCATTTAATTCTGGAACATTCCCTTCTTCATTTAAAGTGGCTCGGGTAACACCGCTGCTGAAGAAGCCGTCTCTCGATCCCACTCAGGTGGAAAACTATCGACCGGTCTCACTTCTCACGCTCCTATCAAAAACCATTGAGAGGGCAGCTTCCAAACAGGTCACAGAGTTCCTATCAAGGAACAATCTCCTCGATCCAAACCAGTCTGGATTCAAAAGTGGTCACTCCACCGAAACAGCCCTGTTGTCTGTGACAGAGGCCTTGAAAACAGCTAGAGCAGCAGCTCAATCCTCAGCTCTCGTCCTGCTTGATTTATCAGCTGCGTTTGATACAGTCAACCACCGCATCCTTCTGTCCATACTGTCAAGTATGGGCATTTCTGGCAAGGCGCACTCCTGGTTTGAATCGTACCTCACTGGGCGCTCGTTCAAGGTGTCATGGCAAGGTCAGCTGTCTGTACCTCACCACCTTACCACAGGGGTGCCCCAAGGCTCGGTGATGGGACCACTTCTCTTTGCCATTTACACCACTTCGCTGGGCCCTATCATCCGCTCGCATGGTTTTTCCTATCATTGCTATGCCGATGATACTCAACTGTTTCTGTCTTTCCCTCCTGAGGACACCACTGTCTCGGCGCGGATCTCGGACTGTCTTGCTGATATATCCACATGGATGAAAAACCACCACCTTCAGCTGAACCTGGCCAAAACGGAACTGATTGTCTTTCCAGCCAAACAGGCCATCCACCACAACATCAGCATCAATATTGACTCCTTGTCTCTTGTTCCATCCAAAACAGCAAGAAACCTCGGGGTCATTATTGATGACCAACTGACTTTCACGGACCACATTGCCTCTGTCTCTAGGTCCTGCCGCTTTGCGCTATTCAACATCCGCAAAATCAGGCCGTACCTAACCCAGTATGCCACCCAGCTGCTGGTGCAAACCTTGGTGAATTCCCGCCTTGATTACTGCAACGCCCTCCTAACGGGCCTGCCGGCTTGCGTGGTGAAACCACTACAAATGATCCAGAACGCGGTGGCGCGTCTGGTGTTCAACCAACCGAAGAGGGCACACGTCACCCCGCTTCTTATTGACCTCCACTGGCTGCCTGTAGCCGCTCGCATTAAGTTCAAGTCACTTATGCTTGCCTACAGAGTGCTTGATGGTTCTGCTCCCACCTACCTAAATGCTCTTGTAAGGGCAAATGTTACACCCAGGATGCTGCGCTCTTCTAGTGAGCGTCGTTTGGCAGTGCCGTCTGTGCAAGTACGGCAGTCCAGACTATTCTCATTTGTAGTTCCACGTTGGTGGAATGAACTACCCAGCACTACCAGAGCAGGGGCGTCCCTCTCTACCTTTAAGAAGCTCTTGAAGACCCAACTCTTCAGAGAGCACTTCCCGTCCTAACTGGCACTTCGACTAGTGCGTAACTTGCAATTACAGCAGTTACATTTCTGCACTTCTTTCTTTCTTTTTTTATTTCATTTTGTTATATTTCTTATGTAAAGTAGTATTTATTTACTGTTACACCAGGTTCTATTGCTCGTAGCTTGAATATTCTCTCCCTTGTACGTCGCTTTGGACAAAAGCGTCTGCTAAATGACTAAATGTAAATGTAAATGTAAACCATCGGAACACCTGACAGCCAATCAGAAACAAACATCATCCATCAGCGTGGTATAACTCACTGTAATTACTGCCAGTGCTTGATTGTCGTTGTCCGGGCTGAGGTGCACAGTCGTGTGGGCAAGGTCCCTGGCCCTGCGCGGGTAGTCTTTCACCGTCACCGTGACGTCAAAGGCATTACCAGTGTAGTCCTGGGCCTCCACAAACACCTTCTCTGGGCCGCCCACCCTCAGGAGGTTAGGAGCTGACATCACATAGCTGAGGGGGTCAGAGTTGAAAGGTCAAAGGTTAATCAGGTAAAGTATGCAATATCTCTTGTATATGGCTGATTGTGCCTAGTGTGTGACTGAAGGCGTTACCAGTGCAGATCATCACACAGAAATGTCATTTTTTGCATAGCATTAGAAAGAGAAAACATTGCAAATATATTCGTACATACAGTTAATACACAGCCATCTGTGTGTCTAACCTACTCACAGTGTGTATTTGTGTGTGTGTGTGTGTGTGTGTGTGTGTGTGTGTGTGTGTGTGTGTGTGTGTGTGTGTGTGTGTGTGTGTGTGTGTGTGTGTGTGTGTATACGTGTGTGTGTGTGTGTGTGTGTGTACGTGTGTGTGTGTGTGTACACACAGTTAATACACAGCCATCTGTGTGTCTAACCTACTCACAGTGTGTATTTGTGTGTGTGTGTGTGTGTGTGTGTGTGTGTGTGTGTGTGTGTGTGTGTGTGTGTGTGTGTGTGTGTGTATACGTGTGTGTGTGTGTGTGTGTGTGTACGTGTGTGTGTGTGTGTACGTGTGTGTGTGTGTGTGTGTGTGTGTATGTACGTATGTGCGTGTGTGTGTGTGTGTGTGCTTGTTAGCAGTGTACTCACAGCGGGTTGCATTGCGTGAGAGAGGGAAGACACAGAGCCACCGTAGCCAGCCACACCACCAGCAGGTCCATGGGAGCGTCTCTGTCTGTCCAATCCAAGTGAGTCCCCGTCTGTCTCTGCTTGTCTGTCCAAGTTAGCCCCTGTCTGTCTCTGCTTGTCTGTCCAAGTGAGTCCCCGTCTGTCTCTGCCTGTCTGTCCAAGTTAGTCCCCGTCTGTCTCTGTCTGTCTGTCCAGTCCAAGCGAGTCCCTGTCTGTGTCTGCCTGTCTGTCCAATCCAAGTTAGCCCCTGTCTGTCTCTGCTTGTCTGTCCAAGTGAGTCCTCGTCTGTCTCTGTCTTTCTGTCCAGTCCAAGGGAGTCCCTGTCTGTGTCTGCCTGTCTGTCCAATCCAAGTGAGTCCTCGTCTGTCTCTAGCTTGACCGTCTCACAGGACACTTGTGTCGAAACACCCTGGACTTTCCAAGCGCTGTTTGTGGGATTTGGTGACTCAATCAGTTCAGCGAAAATATCTCAGAGCTTCGTAGATTTACGACGTCGGAAAACCCTCTTGAGAGAATTCCATTGCACACCATGAAACAAGGTGTTGTTTAGCAAACAAAGTTAGGGAACCCGGTGTACCTGTTTAGCTTCCGATTCTAAAGCACCGTGTTAGTCAGTAGTTCACTCTCTGCATTTGTTCACCTCATAACACACCGGTCAATACTTCGGCTGGTAAAACAGGTCAAAGTTCTTTGGCCAAACAAACTGAGTATGTGCTGTCACTCACTCACTCTCCCACGCACAGTTATTCTCTCTCTTTCTCTCTCTCACACACACTCACTTATTCACGTACTCTCTCTCTCCCTCACATGTACAAACACAAATGCAGACTAATGCACACACACACACACACACACACACAAATGCAGAATAATACACATACACACACACACATACAGACTAACAAATTACAAAACACTTGACTGAAAAATGTTTCACCGAGCCCACATAGATTTCCACTGCATTTAATTATTGTATTATCACAAAATTCCTTTTTCTTAAACAAAGGTACAGAATGCAAAAAAAATGATGATTGTTTGTGATTGTCTTATGCCATTAACTCCTGTAGATATATATATATATAAAGAGAGAGAGAGCGAGAGAGAGAGAGAGATTTGCTCATGTGAGAAAACCCATTAAGAGTGGCTAGTGATGGGGAGTACATCAGTACTGGCAGCCCAATTCACTGAGTTCCTGGGCAAAGTTTTGAATGCTTCCGTATTTTTCTCTAAATTCAGGACTTTTACTCTCCCCTTCAGTGGGCCAGTATTCAACCCAGGTGCGCTCCCCGAGAACATACTGAACCCTGCACATACAAACAAAAACACAATAATTAATATTAATAAGTATTATTCCCTTTGCACTGCATGTGGTCGTATTGCTAATTCCGAACATTCCCTCTATTGGTCAGTGGAAACTACAGGGCATAACGATTCTACCTCACCTCCCATCATGCCTCATGATGTCCTTTCGGTGACCAATCAGAAGGTAGGATAGGCCTTGTTTCAGGTCTAAACCCCGCCTACAGGAAGGATGGGCCACAAATATGCGAGTATCACCCATGACTGCAGGGTCACTACCTGTTAGAGGATAGAGAAAAATTATGACTTACATTTATTTATATTTATATATATATATATAATTATATAATAAATACTAGTAGTAATAAAAGCAAAAATAAAAGTAATGAATTTTAAAATAAATAATAGCAGTAATACAAATGATTATATATAGGAGAAGCATGGGAGGAGAAGAAAGAGTGATGACCTTCTTTGACGACCCGGGTAACTCTCATGTTGTACACATCTGTGTGAGCGGTCAGATTTGTGTTCTCCACTGTGACTTTGTAAACTGTCAATCAAAAGTCACAGGAATCACATCATCATAATCATCATCATCATCATCATCATCATCATCATCATCAATATTTAATAGCAACTTGTGAATGTAAATATGTGTGCATGGCACACACAGACACACACACACACACACACACACACACACACACACACACACACACACACACACTTACCATAGTCCATGCCAGCCTCACATGCTACATAATCTCGTTCCTTGTCTCCTTCTATTTGTTCATTCTTCTGTATACTGCAGCTCTCTGCAGGTAAGTAAAAATTAATAATAAATAATTCACATATATACTAAATCCAATTTAAAGAGAACTTCTTCTTGGGGGTCAGATCAGTTATATTTTTATATATTTTATCAGTATACAGTATATATACATTAGATTCGATTAGATTCAACTTTATTGCCATTGCACAGAGCACACGTACTGAGACATCAAAATGCAGTTTAGCATCTAACCAGAAGTGCAAAAAAAGCACAAAAGTGCAGAGTATGTACATATGTATAGTGGTAATATATAAATAAATAAGATATATCCAGTATGAAATTAGATATATGCAGTATAAACAGTATTGATAGTATAACTTTGGCAGACTATGAACATGAGCAGCAATAGCAGTAGGTAGTGCAGATATGATATATATATGGTATATATATGGTATATATAGTATATGTAAAGTGCAGGTGTAAGTACAAGTGATGGTAGTAGTAGAAGTTATATACAGAATAAGGTAAGAGGCATGATATGATATAAATACGATGAATACACTATGGACAAGATATGTATATAAATATATATAAATATGAATACACTATAGGTGAGAAATGTACAGTTGTTAGTGTGTGGTGGTCCAGGCCAGGGTGGAGGGGGGAAGTACAGTCACTTATATATTATATTATATATTATATATATATATATACTTATATATTATTTAATATATATTGATACCTTCAGCACATCTGCAGACATCGTTATGGCAGAGACGGTTTAAGGATCCACTGAGCTTGTCAGGGTGGTAAAACTGCACGCAGTGATTCTCTGAAATAAAAGAAGAGCCTGAAGAACAAGACCCACACTCTTTCGTTCTCTCTCTCTCTTTATTTCTCTCTCTCTGTCTTTCTTTCTCTCTTTCTCTCTTTCTCTCTCTCTTTCTCTTTGTCTCTCTCTCTCTCTCTCTCTCTCTCTCTCTTTCTCCGTGTGTGCATGTGTGTTATCTTACCAATATCATAGTACTCATACACAGTAACTGCAGCAGGTTGGAGTAGCCCCACGTCTAGCCTCTTATGAATCCTGAAGGCAATAGTGTCTGGTCTCTCATGAGACACCTGGGAAAGAAGATTGGGAGGGTAGTCAGAAAGATACAGTATGTTAACTTAATGGTTAGTTGTTTAATCAGACAGATACAGTATGTTTACTTAATGGTTAGTTGTTTAATCAGACAGATACAGTAGGTTAACTAAATGGTTAGTTGTTTAACCAGAAAGATACAGTATATTAACTTAATGTTTAGTTGTTTAATCAGACAGATACAGTATGTTAACCTAATGTTTAGTTGTTTAGTCAAACAGGTAATCTACCTTAATCAGGTAGGTATATTATCTCACTCAAGTATATTACTTTCCTCACATACATTAGATGTGAAGGTACCTTTGCTAAGACCACATTGGTGCAGGTATGTTCCCTTAGTCATGATACCTTCCTCAGGTCAATACACTACCTTGTTCAGGTAGATGAGGAGGGAGCCTTCCTGTGACATAATGTTATCCATCTCAAAGGTCTGAATATATCTCTCTCTTCCTGAGGACAGCTGTATCAGGAAACCAGGTGAGAAATTAGGACAGTAGGGTAGCCCTCAACCAGAGGACATGGAGCAGTAGCATGCATAAAAGAGTACGTTGTCTCTTTGCACACTAGTTTCCATGACCACAGTTCTGCAGCCCTTATCTATCACAATGTTTTTGTTTTATTTCGAAACTGAATTGTGGGAACTGAAAATAAACTTTCAAGAAGTGAAAAGAACTGAAGAACTGAAAGAAGTGATCCAGTATACTGTACTTTCTTTGGGTATGTATAAGCGTTACATTCTTTTAAATATGTAAGTTCCTCGTACCCTGTTGAGATCGTTAACATCCACCACATATCCTGTAAGCTGTCCGACGCTGAGGACAGATAAGCCAGCATCCCTGTCCTCAGAAATATACCTGAGGGGAAAAAATAACCAACTTCATCAGTTTTATTTGTATTAATCAAAAGCAACTTCCAGTTTACTGCAGGTATACATTTTTCCCTATTAGCTATTAGCATTTGCTAACTAGGTAATTAACCAATGACCAGTAGCAGTTGAGCCACAGACACACCTGTCAATGGGAAGAAAAGTCAGTGCTGTCTTTTTTGTAACACACTTTACAGTCACAGCCAACCATGTGAATAATGTGATGGTCAGTCATACTGTCTCTAGACATACCAAGTGAATGCCAATGGAATTCATTGTGTCAGAATAGAATAGAATAGAATAGAATAGAGTAGAATACTCTATGCTTTGCATACAACGACATTTGGAGCTGCTCCTTTTGGTGCCATGAGGGACAACATATTACAACACAAAATACAATAAACTAAAAAAGATTAAGAGTAGAACAAAGTATAGTGGTGTGGAGTACAAATACTTCCACTGAGGTACGACTAAAGACTTGTGAAACATAATTTATCACAGGGTGTCAAATACTGCAAAGTATACAGCTGTGTCATACTGTGTAGAAATATACTAGCACAATAAGTGGTTCAAGAGTATTTTGAAGCTCTTTGTGTCACGCTATAATTCCAGGTAGTCATCTTCATGACTTACATGACATCAATCTTCAGGATATAGCTTGCGCTGGCTCCATCATGTGACACTGCACAGAAACATAAGTAAGGAATGTTAGCTATTTCTGATTGATGCTAACTGCTTACAGCCATCTGAGAGAAATCTATCACATACACCACATACTATTACATCTGTTACTTATGCTTACTTCAGTCAGAGTTTAGCACATTGGGGGGGCATCAGTTGGATTATGAAATCAGTCTGAGTTTGAGTATGAAATTAAAGTAGATGTGAGTTTAATGAGGAAATTAAATAACAGATGATGTGAACCCTATGTGATGAGGGCTGGGGGAGACATAATTGACAGGCTGCGGCTAACCGTACCTTTAGCTTGCTAACCGTATCTTTAGCTTGCTAACCTTACCTTTAGCTTGCTAACCGTACCTTTAGCTTGGTAACCTTACCTTTAGCTTGCTAACCGTACCTTTAGCTTGGTAACCTTACCTTTAGCTTGCTAACCGTATCTTTAGCTTGCTAACCTTACCTTTAGCTTGGTAACCTTACCTTTAGCTTGCTAACCGTACCTTTAGCTTGCTAACCGTATCTTTAGCTTGCTAACCGTATCTTTAGCTTGCTAACCTTACCTTTAGCTTGCTAACCGTATCTTTAGCTTGCTAACCTTACCTTTAGCTTGCTTTTCCAGAGTCAGATTAAGCCTGAAGTTGTTGCATGCCTTATCCTTATCCGTGGGTGGCGCATAGTACATGGTCATCACCTAACAGATGCACAAAGATTAAATCATTAAGCAGCACAGAACTTAAAGCAGCAGTATGGTGTTTTGGTGGAGAACTAGCAATTTAACTGTTGAAAAGACATGCATTTTGTTTCAATCTGTCCCCTTAAAGGATAATCTTCCAGAGACTTTTGGCAAAAGGATGTCACATGCTGTATGCTTGGAGCTATGACACCAGCCAATCAGACTTCATTTCAGAAGTTGATTAAAGGTACACAACATAGAAATAATGGGAACTTCTATAGATAGAACAGTTTAAACACTGATCCACATAGGGTAGTCGAGAGAGACAACTGAACAGTTTCAACACTGATCCACACAGGGTAGTCAAGAGAGACAACTGAACAGTTTAAACACTGATCCACACACGGTGGTCGAGACAACTGAACAGTACACAGAGTAGTCGAGAGACAACTGAAATGTTTAAACAAACTTCTGACAGAGGAAGGCTTACTGAAAGTGTTCCCTCTCCATTTCCCTTGGCAGTCACAGTCAGGTTCTGATTCAGCTGGAGCTACAGTGGGAAGAAGCAGAGTCTTCTGTGAATACACAGGAACCAAACTGTGCAATGTGCAGATTTTACACAAAGAATCCATTCATGAACAAAACAAACAAATCAATCAATAAACAACTAAATAGCTGTGGGCGACACAACAACGTTAACACCTTCGCACTGACACTGGGCATGTGTGTTTGTGACCATGTTTAGGCATGTGTGTGTTTGAGAGCATGTTTAGTCAAATGTGTGTTTGTGATCATGTTTAGTCAAATGTGTGTTTGTGATCATGTTTAGTCATATGTGTGTGTGGACCACCTTATCGGAGCGGCTGACGTAGGCGTTTCCCTTATTGAAAGTCCACATGATGGGTCTGCTGCGGCCAGACACGTCAATGTTGACCTCTAGGTTGACTTCATGCAGCGTCCGCATGCATCTCCTGTATTCGGCCACGGCCTGATAAACCATCAGGGTGGACTGCAGAAAGAGAAGAATGGAGCAGCATGAGGAACAAAAGCATGGTCTCAATGATGATTGTTTCAGAACTTCAGTCACTGACAACCTTTACAATTCACTCATGACTATTTTTTGTCATGAAAGTGAGGGATGGTTCCCTGATATTAAAAAGTGTAACCTTAACAAACAGAGTGATTGTACTGCATGGGTTTTCATTATTTTACCTTTAGGCTGCCTTTCGTGCAAAAACACATTTAATATAAAGGAATGCACACAGAAGTGTAAGCCTTGGACATATTACGACCAGAACCTGCCTAAGTGGACCCATAGCCCCATCACTCCCGTTTCACTAAAACACATTTAGGAGACGAGACTGTAGACTGAAGTGGAGCTGTCAGACAGATCCGGTGCAGTTCCGTTCCAAGTCGGGTCGGAACTTGCCTGAGTGGACCCATAGCCTCCTCGGTCCCTCCTCTGTGAGTTGAGCCACTGTGCAACGGTGCTGGCCCAATCAAACTCCCTCATCCTCAGCAAGGCCAGGAGGGCATAGGCCGTCGCCTCCAGTGTGTACTGATGGCCTCCAGGGACCGGCCACACCGGACCATCTGTCAGAAAACCCGATCATCAATTTCATGCACGGCTGCATATGTTATCGTTCTTGATTTCTTAATTCTTAATCATCTTTCTCTCTTGCTTTCTTAATTTCATCTCTTTTTTAAACGTTTAAACTTTATTTCTGTCAGTTGTTAGTGTCTTTCTTTCTTTTAGTCTTTTTCCTTGATTTATTCACTCTTCTCTTTTAAAGGTTTGTCCAAGTGTTGAGTCTGACAAGAGGATTGTTGATAACTCCCTTGTTAATATACCAAGTGGGTACAATAACTAAAGTAAGAAAATGTATATATAAATAATTATATAATGTAAGAAAATGACTAGAATTACAATCACATTTGTTTTCCCAGGTTGTCAGCACAACTGATAGCCATTTACAGATATGCCACCCTCAGACAGGTCACATGTTTATCACTCACCATTTAAGTTGTGTTGAAAGAGAATGTCTTTGTTAAGTTTCCCAGAGTCTGCGAGAGCATATGAAACTATGGTTACAGCGTAGGGATTCTTTAACGTGTGGATTCTCAGCTGCAGGTACTGGGAAGCTCTTCCCATCCCCCCCAAAAGACCCTGAGGAGGGAAAAAAGAAACTCAGTTATGGACGGCAACAGCAACACAGATATTTCAAACCGTTCAGTGAATATCTAATAGTGTGCTGGTACTTCCAACAGACCAGTGACTTCTTAAACACTCCGTTCTTTTTGACAACGGCAAACCGTTTCTATCATGTCCTTTGTTTCCGCTGCTAATACTGGAAAGATGTGATAAAAAAACTTCTTGAAGCACAGGCGCACTTGAGCCACTGTGAGACATTGACGTTGAGGAGCCTGAGGAGAAAAGAAGGAGACGAGTAATGCCAGTTCCTACTCACACTAACATGTCCCGTGCAGATTCGTCTCCCCTCCTGCATGGCGATGAGCACAAACGCCGTCAAAGAAGCATCACAGTCTTTTCCATACACTTTGCCCTGTGGTAACAGAGGACATTAACATCGTATTTAGATTGGGGAAGAGATACAAGCCTTTACCCAGTGTTGCTAATGGCAACTGCAAACTATTTGCATTTACATTTACATTCACATTTAGATCTAGTCATTTAGCAGACGCTTTTGTCCAAAGCGACGTACAATGGAGAGAACAGTCAAGCTAAGAGCAATAAAGAACATGGTGTAACAATAAATACTACTTTACATAAGAATTAGAAAAACGACATAGAAAGGAAAAAGAAGTGCAGGAATGTAACTGCTGAAGTGCAAGTTAAGCGCTAGTCAAGGTGCCAGTTAGGAAGGGAGGTGCTCTCTGAAGAGTTGGGTCTTCAAAAGCTTCTTGAAGGTAGAGAGGGACGCCCCTGCTCTAGTTGTACTAGGCAGTTCGTTCCACCAACGTGGAACTACAAATGAGAATAGTTTTGGATTGCCGTGCTTGCACGGACGGCAGTGCCAAACGACGCTCACTAGACGAGCGCAGCGTCCTGGGTGTGACATTTGCCCTTACAAGAGCATTTAGGTAGGTGGGAGCAGAACCAGCAAGCACTCTGTAGGCAAGCATAAGTGACTTGAACTTAATGCGAGCAGCTACCGGCAGCCAGTGGAGCTCAATGAGTAGCGGGGTGACGTATTTGCATTGTGTTGAGTTGTGTGGGCTGTTCTCTCATGTGGGAATTTGAACCTTGAGGTCACTCTTCTTTGGGAGAAGCTAGAGAGACAAGACAGATGAATGCATTGGCTTCACAGCAGCCAGGATGAAAGAGCAAGGGGTAGGGTTAAAAATGGAGAAAAATCAAAGTAAAAAAAGTTACTAAAAAATTATTTCTCTCCTTTTATGGTCCTGAATTGTTTGTAGTAGTTCACCAGTTACCTAAAGTAATTGAACTACTTGAACGCCCTTGCCAATATGAATTTAGTTGAATATTCAGCAAGCCACTGCCAAACGTACTTGTTCCCATAGTCTCACCTGTCCCTATAGTCTATCTTGTCCCCATAGTCACTCCTGTCCCCAGGGATGGATTAACGAACGGGCCTACCGGGCCCAGGCCCAGGGGGCTCATGAGCTCAAGGGCCCCCTAAGCCAGAGCCTCTGCGTGAAGTCGCTGTTATGTATCTCTTATTTGTGGTTGAAAAAGGTGTATTATGTTAATTTGCTAATGGCTTTAATTGAGTGTACCTGTGCTGTGTTAGAAAATGTGCATGTGCGCCAGGGGAGTAACTATAGACAATGCAGCCAGCGCAGAAGGTTCGTAGGCAAAGTAGACCCTGCTTTCTAAATTTTACCCGAACACATGGATGTCAAGGTGTCGCTAGTTTAATGCATCAGTGATCAAGGAGGATTTTTTATGGTCTAGCTAAGATACCTTACGCTATATATTCCCTCAAAATGGCAAACCTGTCTCTGTCATGGTTTTCATAATTTTTAGGGGGAACTCGTCAGTAGCAATATATAACACAATTGCATGCTTATTGTACTTACACTAGCTATTAAAAAAACGATTCAATTAAATGAATAATTTCTTATTTTTGTCATATACAGATATGCAATGATGATTGCTGGGTAATATGTATCTTGTTCGCCAATGTCAAGTCTCTATTTGATCATGTGACGAGACAATACGATATAGCTAGTTTAGGCGCAGAATCTGAACATCAAGACCTACAAGCTGACTGAGCACAGCCATAGGCACAGTACACTTGCCGAACGACGCCTTTCAAACATAAAACTGGTGATGCATTATTTGCTTTTCCAATGGACAGGATAGCCAGCCCATTCAGCCTCTCCTGCCCCATGCTGCTCAAATAGGTCGTAATCAGTTTCAATTTGGAAAAGAATCACTCGGCTGTTGCCCTGTCACATGTAATGTCAGAAATAGCAGGGCAGTGCACCGAAGGTGGATGTTACGGAGTAAACTTTGAGCTGTTTACTTTCCCAATACAATAGCCAAAGTATCTAATTCAACCGTTAAATCTAACACATTGTTGGTAAAATATATATATACGCCTAATGGTGTTTGTGTGTGCGTGCGTGTTTTGCGAGTGCAACATGTTTTTTTCGTGAAAGGGGGGGGGGGGGGCATTTTTCATGTCTCTCAACTCACCGTGCTTTCCATAACATAGGTGATTGGTGTAGACTCTTTGAAAGATCCATTCGGCTGCTGAGTGTTGAGGACCAGCCACTGGAGGGCGCTGCACACCACCTCCTCCTCAATGCTGATGATGTCATCAGCCATGGACAACATTCTGACCACAAAGGCTGTGAGCCTAGAGACAAAAGAAAAAATAAATGTATTAAACGTTTGTCGTTGTGTCACACATAATCTATAATTTGTCATTCTGGAAAGGTGGTGTGAGGGACCGGGCAGTTATATTATATTATTATATACTACAGATAATACACCAGTCTATTATATACTACAGATAATACACCAGTATATTATACACTACAGATAATATACCAGTCTATTATATACTAATACACCAGTCTATTAGTCACTACAGACAATACACCAGTCTATTATACACTACAGATAATATACCAGTCTATTATATACTAATACACCAGTCTATTATACACTACAGACAATACACCAGTCTATTATACACTACACTACTGCTGCTCTAACAGGCTGAGTAAGACATGTTACACAGTGTGGGGATATAAATGGATGTGATTGTTTGATACATGCTTCTGATTTATCATTCCAAATTAGAATGTCATGATGTCAATGTCACACTGCTGGCAAGAAAGTGTCAGAGCTGTATCGTGCAGGTTGATCCCATTGCTCTGTGACCAGAAGCAAGGATAGCTGAGAGTGGCTAACCAGATGCTGCTAGGAGACTTCCGGAAAGCCCCGAACGAGCCGTCAGGTTTGCGGAAGCCGAGCTGCTGCTGGTAGCCTGAGTGACCAAATTAGATTAAATTCAACACAAACAATAACATACTGACTGCACCTCTTCAGTAAATATTTAAGTAGACTTATCATGTCTTACATCCTAAATGCAACAAACTCTACACTTATTATTACATTAATTCAAAATATTTAAGCAAAGTTTTACTTCAAGAACTCACAGATAGCTAAAATGCTAAATTCTAAAAGAGAATACAAAATATGTTGTTTTGGAGCACTGCAATATTGGTCATATAGTGCAACCAGTTGTTGAGTTTGGGAAACATTTACCCATTCGGATGTATCCCACTGCCTCAGCTCTTTTTTGCACATCCACTTTGTCCCACTGATTGGTATGGTCCAAATAATGAGTGGCAATAAGGGGCATCGCCATGGTGACCAAGTTCTCTTCTCCGTTCCCATAGGGAATGTTAAGGAGAGAATCCATAGACTCTCCACTGATCGCGTTTACTATGAAATCACTCAACTCCTGGCCTGTACCAAGAAAAAAGGATTGGTGACACAGGCAAAACAACATGGTCATGCACTTGTGTGGTGGTGGCATTCGATCCTGAGCTTACCAATAATGTAGACTACACTACCCAAGAATCTCAGCTGATGCTAAAACAGATCCATGCTAGAATAAGCAGCTACCTGGGCTGTTCTGAAAACTGTTCATCAGCAGTTAAAAATGCATTGCCCAATTAGCTCCCCCCCTACAGACTAGAAATGCTGTTTTAACATGTCTCAGCTCGAAGGCAAGGCACAAAGCATGCTCTGCTTGTCTGGGTTGTCTCACTAGCTCTGCGTGTGTGTGTGTGTGTGTGTGTGTGTGTGTGTGTGTTCTGGTGAATCAGTGCGTTACCTTGCACTCGTGTGTGTGTGTGTGTGTGTGTGTGTGTGTGTGTTCTGGTGAATCAGTGCGTTACCTTGCACTCGTGTGTGTGTGTGTGTGTGTGTGTGTGTGTGTGTGTGTGTGTGTGTGTGTGTGCGTGTGTGTGTGTGTTCTGGTGAATCAGTGCGTTACCTTGCACTCGTATGTGTGTGCTCGCCGGGGTGTTTGGCACCTGCCGTCTCAGATGTTCAAACTTGATTTCCTGTCTCTGAGCCCCACCTGTTACCAAAGAGACACAAAGACACAATTGAAGCTGCCAGAATTTTTTTTAAACAATATTTTTCTTTCTTGCTGTCTCTCCCTCTCCCTCTCCCTCCCTCCCTCCCTCCCTCCCTCTCTCCCTCTCCCTCTCCCTCTCTCTCTCTCTCTCTCTCTCTCCCTCTCTCTCCCTCCCTCTCCCTCTCCCCCTCTCCCCCTCTCTCTCTCTCCCTCTCTCCCTCTCCCTCTCTCTCTCTCTCTCTCTCTCCCTCTCTCCCTCTCCCTCTCCCTCTCCCTCTCTCTCTCTCTCTCTCTCTCTCTCTCTCTCTCTCTCTCTGTTTCTCCTTCACAGTGTTCTCCCTTCCATGATGAGAGTAAACACTATCAGAGGAGTACTCAGACTAATGCCACTGGATTCCTGTGCTTCAACAAGTATTCTAAAACCAGTAAAATGCCTCAAATTATAACCTGTTTATTTAAGAAAGAAGTCCAGTATACTCACCATGCAAAGATGGATTGAGTGGAATTTGAGTGACCTGGATCTTTGTCAATACTCCCTCAGGCTGAAAGACAGAAACACCAATCACAGTGATAAGAGCAACATTGTGGGAGATGCCATCACGCTGTTATATCACTAGTAATTTACATGTGACAACTACATAACTATTACTACAACAACAACAACAAAAACTATGACAATAATGTGGTTGGCAACAAGCATGTTGTGTATATGTGCAGTATGTGTATGTGTGTGTGTGTGTGTTTGTGTGTGTGTGTGTGTGTGGTATGTGTATGTGTGTGTGTGTGTGTGTGTTCCGGTTGGCGTACGTGACATAGTTGTGTGCCAGAATGCAGTGTGAATGCTAGAGTAGGTGACTTGATTGTTTAATTCCATGTAAATGTTCAAATTTGAAATGCCCTGGGTTTCCCTCTTTGGTTAGCGTGTATCTATCTCCTAGCGATTAGAGTCAGTGCGCTGTGGTTCATAGCCCAGTGTGGCTTTCCCTGATATTTTGGTGTCCCTACCCTTGCTCTCTGTCTTGTGCCTGCATATATGCCTGAGTCTATCTGCTAATTTGTATCAGTGTTTGAATGCTTGTGCCTTAGAGTAACGGAACGGCAAAGAAGCCAAAGACACAACTAACTCTGCGTGATCACTACAATAACAACAACAACAACAATAGTAATAATGATTACAAATAATAACAGCAATAATAATAATAATTATAACAATAATAACAATAATAATAATAATAATAATAATAGTTAAAAAGATAAGAACTACCCCAAGTCATTGTTGTGTTTGTTTATGCTATGCTAGACCTATGATGGGACTCACCACCACGCGCAGTTCCTTCTTGATGCCGTCGCTATAGAATGTGTCGAACACCGCCGCCTTGACCTCAATCGTGTGTGAGCCGAGCACCATGGGGATGATGATGAAGGAGAGGTCGCGTGATGTCATGCCCTCCAGTTTCACCGTGGTCTGGTAGCTGCCCCTTTTTGAAGCCACGCTGCAGACGTGCTCCGTCTCCAACAGCTCCACACGCACCTATGACAGGGACCACAGAGACATTCGGGACACACTCGTGCTCCGTAACTATCAACTCCACACACACACACACCTATAACAGGGACTGGAAACATTATGAAGACACACTCAACCTCTCTAATGTCTCAATTAGTTTCACATGCACCCAACAGATAAACACCTTTGGTAGGGACAGGAAAGACTCACTATGGGGACAGGAGAGACTATGGGGAAAGGAGAGACTATGGGGACAGGAAAGACTATGGGGACATCAGGGACTATGGGGACAGGTGAGACTATGGGGACACATGGGACAAGAGAGACAATAGGGACACGTGCATGATACACTCCAAACACTTATTATTCTTTTTTTTGGTGGGGGGGGGGGGGGTCCTTTTTGCTGTTAATGAAGGGATCTTAAAGTTGACA
>NC_045175.1:17427449-17442449 GCF_900700415.2 Clupea harengus | reverse complement strand
TCCCATGTTGTTTTTACTGGGAACATTGATGGGATTTGTTTGTGAAAGAGGCAGCGAGAGATAGAGACCCGGTCATGCTTTGCCAGGCGGAAAACAATGCATTCCCATGTATAGGGCAGGGCAGCACAGGGCTGCAGAAATGTATAAACTTAATTAAGTTAATAGTTGGGAAAAGTACAGTAGTTAAAATACTAATTATCTATAGACTATGAGGACAAAATATCATCACCTTGCTCTGGGTGAGTCTGTGCTTGTTGTTGAGGACGTAGACTCCTTTATCCACAGCCACCAGGCCCACCCTAGCCCCAGGGTCTCCCGTGATGGAGAGACTGAAAGGTTTATGAGGCCTGTACTCCTTTTGTGGATCAGCAAGTTCCACTCTGAGCTGTGTGCGTGTGTGTGTGTGTGTGTGTGTGTGTGTGTGTGTGTGTGTGCATGCAAGACAGAAAGAATGAGACAGGAAGTTAAACATAAATGATTACTCATAAAGGTGCTCTTCATAGTTAAGGTTATACAAAGTAAAAGTTCAATTAAATCAAAGCATTTTTTACATGTGCAACAGCAAACACATTTACAAAAGACCTGAAACAAACAAGGTGTATTTTAGGAAAAAGTTAATTAATGTTGTATATCTACACACTTATTGACAAAACAGCACACAACTTAAAATATTGAAAAATCGAACTTCTTTGAACTTGTATCCTTGTATCCACTTGAAAAAGACGGTATTGTACTGGTTCGTGTATGACTATTTTGACAAACCTCACCGTTCCCATGCAGGTGTCCTTCACGTCCACCCAGACTGAGTCAGACACCACCTCAGACGAGCCCACATGGTAGTAGGCCACGATACGGAAGGAGGGGACCATGTCCTTGGTCACCGGTAAGGACAAAGTCACCAGAGTCTGGCCATGTCTCTTTATCCTTTCAGCACGCACCAACTGCCCTTTGTTCAGGATCTAAAGTTCACAGAAATAGGGTTTGAGGCTGCAAAACAATATAGACAATGCAATCGGTCGACCACAAGTGAAGACAAAGGTGTCAGAGGAATGTAAGTATTACTGTAGAAACCCCACAAAATGCAAAAAACAAATGCACAACAGAAAAATGGACAGACAGACAGACAGACAGGCAGTCAGGTAGCCTCTTAATATTGGCAATTTTCACCTACAATTGCATACCCAAATTCCAAGACTTTTCAGTGACAGATTACAGAAGTCATGTTACAGATAACCCATTAAAATCTTTTTTTTTCTTTAAAATGTTTTTTTTTTCTCTTAGATCTAGATTACTGTGGAGGCAAATGGCAGGGCAGCAAGGGCATCACCTGAAAAAAATGTATGAAGTGTGACACACCATTTTCTCTCACAGGGACATACAAACACACGCACATAAACAAACGCACCAGATAGGTGAAGTCTTGGTCCTTGGCGCCAGGCCTACTGCCTACATAAAGGCTAATTTTCTCTCACAGGGACATACAAACACACACACATAAACAAACGCACCAGATAGGTGAAGTCTTGGTCCTTGCCGCCAGGGCTACTGCCTACATAAAGGCTAATTTTCTCTCACAGGGACATACAAACACACACACATAAACAAACGCACCAGATAGGTGAAGTCTTGGTCCTTGGCGCCAGGGCTACTGCCTACATAAAGGCTCATTTTCTCTCACAGGGACATACAAACACACACACATAAACAAACGCACCAGATAGGTGAAGTCTTGTTCCTTGGCGCCAGGCCTACTGCCTACATAAAGGCTAATTTTCTCTCACAGGGACATACAAACACACACACATTAACAAACGCACCAGATAGGTGAAGTCTTGGTCCTTGGCGCCAGGGCTACTGCCTAAATAAAGGCTAATTTTCTCTCACAGGGACATACAAACACACACACATTAACAAACGCACCAGATAGGTGAAGTCTTGGTCCTTGGCGCCAGGCCTACTGCCTACATAAAGGCTAATTTTCTCTCACAGGGACATACAAAGACACACACATTAACAAACGCACCAGATAGGTGAAGTCTTGGTCCTTGGCGCCAGGGCTACTGCCTACATAAAGGCTAATTTTCTCTCACAGGGACATACAAAGACACACACATCAACAAACGCACCAGATAGGTGAAGTCTTGGTCCTTGGCGCCAGGGCTATTGCCGACATAGAGGCTCATCTTGATTTGCTGACCTATGGTCAACACACTGGGGGGCACCCCGATGTGCAGGTAGTTCCTGGACCCTCCGGTGGTCCGGTACGCCACGGCCGTCATGTTCAGCTCAGCTTGCCTGGCCTCCAGCAGCCCCAAGACTTTAGTCTTCACCTGAGATCCGTAAGAAGAATGATATGATAATGGTGATGGTGGTGATGATGTCGATAGAAAAAGAAGAAGAAGAAGAAGAAGAAAAAGAAGAGGAAGAAAAACTACTGTAGAGATATAAATGAAGAAGCAAAAACAAATTTTAATTATTAATTCAATATCAAACATGTATTCACCTTCTCCATTTTCCTAGTCACCAGTATGGAGAGCATGAACATTTAAGAGACACATAAATACAATGTCATTATGGTGACGTATAACTAAATGTATCTTGAATCTTTATAACACACTTCATAAAACTGTATATCAACTTTATCAACCTTAAATCCCCTTTCTTTTCTCTGGGTTCCCCAAATACACCTGCAACTGGATGGCTTTCTTTGAATTTACACTTACATTTAGTCATTTAGCAGGCGCTTTTATCCAAAGCGACGTACAAAGGAGAAAACAATCAAGCTACGAGCAATAGAGACCTAGTATAACAATACATACTACTTTACATAAGGAATCAAAAGTGCAGGAATGTATAACTGCTGTTTACTGGATGGCTTACTGTGCTATTATAGTGTATTTCCGTCCTTCTTAATGTGTGAGGAAAGTTATAAGACTAACCTCTATGAACAGGGTGTTGTCCCCATCTACTGTGTTCACGGTGACCTTGATCATTCCATTTCCTCTGGTTGTTGCTTCTATGATTCCATCTGTGGCAGTTATCACCTCTATCGCAATGTCACTTGCAGGCAAGTGATCGGGATTAGTAACATATACCTGTTCACAGGGCACAAGAACAAATGACAACAAATAAACGACAAAACATGTTTAAGTATGAAATTCACACAACCTCTGGCAACAGGAGGTGTATAATTAATAAATAGGTTTCCATAACTTAACATAGCGCAAGTGTGGTATAGGCGGCATAATCGACTTCATGGGCATTCATGTAGAAGAAATGAATGCGATTCTAATAACTCTGCTTTGCGTCATGGCCGTATTACCAACTTCAAAGTGTATTATTTTCTGCTACCCGAACACTGTTTCATCCATTATCCCGTGTTGTGTTATTTATCATTTTGATTGTTTTATATTTTTCGTATTTACTTTTTATTTACTTACTTAGAATAATACATTTGTTTTTATCTGTTTAAGTAAAGACATGGCTGTAAAATATATCCCCGCAGCCCCACAGTCCAAATGTGCCCCACACCCCGCCAGTCAAACTAACGTTTGGAATAAGAATCCTTACTATGAAATACAATACAATTAGCCTGTTCTGTGCTGCAGGAAAGGGCATAGGCAAATACAGTATCACTCAGAACTTTTTGGAGGACCAAGCAAAGATGCAGTTGGTGGCAGTGTTATGGCATTCACATTATGTTGGCATAGCGACGAAAACAATCACATGTTTTCGCTTGAATTTAAGGAAACAGAATATATATTGATTGATGCTAGGGGCATGTCTACACCACTCTTTGCAGGCACGAATTTCCTCCCCACCACTTTTTACAATTAGAAAAAAAAAATTTCCCCACAATTAATTGAAAGTTTCTTAAACAAAGTTATTTATCACCGGTTGAAAGCAGTTGGAAATAGGCCTAATCATCTTTGATCCCAGTGCATTATATTAGTTGTCCATCTAAAAATGATTTTTCATTGAATGTCAGAAACGTTGGGTCTTCTTGGCTTCATGTGGTTTTAAAATGTGTCCTACCATCACAAGTCTGGTTCTGTTTGCCAAGTTTAAATAAAAGAAAGTGCTGCTGCATTAAAGTTGGACTTGCTGTTATGACACTAGCAACTCTGGTCAAGCTAAGCTCTAACTATCTATTTGTTCATCAAGACTAGCATACATTATACTTCCTAACTGAAATAACAGGGGACATAACTGTGTGCTATGTAGAAAACTTTCAGTGGATCATATAAAGGTTAGGTAGTTTATCATCATTAAGGTGTGCTGTCTTTGGTTGGTCACTGGCAAAGGGTGCATAGCAAGCTGAGTTTCTTGAACACATTTGGGTTATAGTATTGATAAAATAAAAAGCTCATTGATTTCCAACATTTTGGAATTAGAGTTTCTGCTGTGAAGTGTGCAGGATTTGATATTTGGGCATCATCCATGGACACAATATAGGTGAAGTATATACATTTTACTTTAGTGTTAATGGTCCCCTTTGTCTTCGATTATTGCTATAGCCAGATAGTTGAATTGATTGGTGTCTAGGTGCGTAGTGTTAATTTTGAGTAGTACCGAGACATCAAAGGGCATTCCTGGCTTGAAGTATCTCGGGGTCCTCTTGAAGTTAATGGTGTATGGAGACGTGACGATCTTTATGCCTTGCTTCTCTGCCTCGACCATTTCACTTCCTGAGGTGAAGTAACACAATTACATTTACATCTGCATTTATTAATTAATTTATTTAATTAATGTATCTTTTTAGGGATTAGTAGGATGTTTAGGCATTAAGGAGTTTATTTACTAAAACTAGTAGGCCTTTATTAATTTACCAGACACTTTTCAGGCCAGTGCAGATTTTCATCAGTATGTAAATTAATATTCAAGGCTCTATGCTTAGACCTGTACTGTTTGAACATGGTGCTAATGTTTTCAAAATGGATGTATCATGTACATTGGACAATACTGTTAAGGCGATGACAGACACACACAGACACACATATAGATACAAATATACTGTCGCATATCCTTACCTGTCTCTGTTAACACGCTTACTTTCACATATAGAGACAAACCAACCAATTGGTTTGTGTCCGGAAAGGTGTCTCTGATCTGCTCTTTCGTCAACAGGGCTTCTCCTTTGCCCTCTCGGATCTGCAGAGCAGCCAGAGCAGCAACATCAATGGAAGTAGATCAAAGAATATCCAACATTATTGTTATTATTTAAAATGTTATTCTCACCTCAACCCTCCTCAAAGACCCAGGTAGACTTTTCTTCACACTGTCCTTTGTCATCACACCGAAAATGACCAAGCCTGTGCCTGTCACCTCTCTTCCGTAGAAATACCTGAATTGGAAATTGGAAAATCGGGCACGATTCATTAAACGAGACAACTTAACTAAGATGAGATGTCATTTTGTTCTCTAAATGGCCTGGGTTTGACAGAGATAAATCCAGCAGGCCTTATTTATGAAGTTTTATCACATTCAGAGCCACAATAGAACATGGTCCATGGATGGTCTCCTAGTATGAATCGCTGATCAGTCTTTTCTAAAGGAATCTAGTTCCTTACACTTGTGTATGGCTGTTCCTTATGACCAAATATAACTAACTGTGTCCTTTAACTTTTAATCAATCAAAACTTGTTGCTTGTTTGGCACCACTCCAATGTCCTGGGATAGTTGTGGCAAAGTCAATTAATCTTGTTTACAATCTGGCTTTTCTGCCTCTCAGCAGTCAGCCAGTTTGGTATTATTTGTCAGCCATTTTGAGTGAGGCAATTCATACCTCCATGAGTTAATCCATGTTCACCAGATACAAAAATATTACTACACTCACCTTGCTAAAATGTCAACCTTAAGATCATCATCATCAACATACAAGAAAGGGGATTTTGGAATCAGGGTGACCTCGTAGCTGGGAAGAACTGAAAAAAGAGAGAAAAAAATAATTCAAATGTAGGGGGGAAAAAGCGTTGTAACAATAGGGCTTATGAAACATGGATTTCCTGAAACTTTCATTAGTCTGGAAGGTCTTCTCACCGTATGTCTTGACCTCAAACTGAGTCGTGAAGTTTCTTTGTGGTGTGCTCTGGAACCGGGTGACAACCTTCCACATTCCGAAGCTATAAAGTGGAAAAATGTTTAAAAAAAACAAACAAACCAAAAGAACAAAGCGTTTGTCATCTACAAAGAAAACTGTGCAGTCAATTCATAGATTCAGTACCTGACAATATCGGGAAGCTTGATCTCTCCAGATCGAATGCCTTTATCAGGGTAGAGGATTTCTCTGGAAATGGTAATTCCATCAGGGGTCTAAATAAGAAATATAGAAATGGTAATTCTATCAGGAGTCTAAATAACACACACACACACACACACACACACACACACACACACACACAGACACACATCTCTAGAAATAGTAATTCCATCAGGATTCTAAAGAAGACACACACACATACACACACACACATACATACACACACATATCTCTAGGATTGGTAATTCCATCAGGGGTCTAAATAAGAAATATAGAAATCGCCGCCAGACAATCAGCCACTCATAGTACTGTATAGTGATACCATTTGGATGAAAACCATATAGGTCAACGACAACTGAAGCACAGTGACTTCACTCTAAACACAGACAACAACATAAAACATAACGGGTTAACTAATAGCACCACTATATAACCATAGAGAGGGAGGAGGGAGGAGGGAAGGAGAGAGTGGGAGGAATAAACAGAGAGGGGGAGGGAGAGTGACAGAGAGAAGGAGAGAATGGGGGGAGGGAGGGAGGGAGGGAGGGAGAGAGGAGGGGAGAGAGACGGGGAGAGAGGGGGAGAGAATTGGAGGGAGGGAGAAGGAGTGAATGGGAGGGAGAGGGAGAAAGGGAGAGGAAGAGAAGGATAACATGAGAGGGAGGGAGAGAGGGAGAGAAAGATAGAATGACAGAGATACAGAGAGAAGGATAGAATGGGAGGGATGGTGAGAGGGAGAGGGAGAGAAGGATGGAATGAGAGAGAGGGAGAGGGATGTCTGTGGATGTGGTCAGTAGGCTATGATAACTAGCTGGATTTGTCCATGTTTGATTGATTTAGTGAATGATTGATTGATATTACATGTACTTATCTACCTTGAATACCAAGTTACCATAGCAGCAATATTGTAGTTATACCACATGACATACCACCACAACACCGTGGTCACTACCACAACACTCGCGGTCAACACAGATAAGAGCCAAAGCCAGTTACCATGATTTCCACAGAGATGCCCGAGTGAATGGGTTTTAGTCCTGGACTCAGTGAGAAGATTCTGTACCTAACTGTAGAAAGACACATATGTCAATGGGGACAACAAGAAACACACACACACACAAACCCTACACTAGGGTGACCAGATTTGAGTTTCTGAAAAAGAGGACACTTTGTCGCGGGACCCCGCCCCCTCCCCCGCGACGGAGTTTTGACATCTTTTTTACATACAGAGGTCATGTACTATTGTAAACGATGCAACTAGTGGAGGCGGCAAGGTGCTCAGTGTTGCCAGATTGGAAATGGCGTATCGTATTGTAATGTAACAGCGAGGTTACGCACCATGCCATTCTTAAAGTTTCTGTCCAGGTGTCTCACATCCTCAATCACTCAATCATGTCACCAACCAAATGCAAGCTATCACGTTACATTCATCACAGTATCAAAGGCACAAAATGATCGCATTTGGAGGATAATTATCCTATCTGGCAACACTAGGAAGGCGGTCGACCAATGACAGTTCTCTCTACAGTCAGAGCTTGCGCAAGAAGGTGGAACGTAAGGGAGATACCCTTTCCAAAACGTGTAAGGACGTAATAACTAGTTTGTGAAAGACGCAGGGAAACACAAATATCCGACGAGGCAAAATCCTGGACGTTTTTGGAATCGCATTTTTTAGGTCTCGAAAAGAGGACATGTCCGGGTAAAAGAGGACGTCTGGTCACCCTACCCTACACAGAATACACACATGATCTCTCCCCCCACCACCACCACACACACACACACACACACACACACACACACACACACACACACACACACACAAACACCTGTGCTTGAAGGAGTGTATATGGTTTTGTCAGTTTGCACAAAGATGTATCCCGACTGGAAGGAGAGCAGCACGATCTTCTCCAGAGATTGGTCGTGGAAAGTCGCTTGCAGATAAACATACTGGTTCTCGACTGAAGCCTCACCAAAGAAGTGTCTGCCAGAGTCAGGGATCTGAGGGTTGAAGTTTCCGTAGCATCATTTTATGGGTGTAGTTAAGAAGAATATTGAAATTATACTGAGTCTATGCAAAAGTAACAAGGTTAACTATGGAGTTAACTACCTAGAAGTTAGTTATCAGTGGGGGTGTGGTGGACGTATAATCATGATACTGTAGTATAGTGACACCATATGGATGAAAACCATATCGGTCATTTACAGATGTAGGTAAGAAGAATATTGAAATTGTACCGAGTATATGCAACTGTAACAAGGTTTGGTCTAAAAGAAGCGAGTTCACTACCTAGAATACATACAGAAGCAACACCAACAACAGCACAACTGGCACTGACAACAGCAATACTAGCACGCTAACTGGTGTCTTTGGGTGAGACAGGTGGCACTGACAAAAGCATACTGGCATGCTAAACTGGTGTCTTTGGGTGACTGGCACTGGTACTGGCACTGACAACAGCATACTAGCATGCTAACTGGTACCTTTGGGCGAGACAGCTGGCATTGACAAAAGCATACTGGCATGCTAACTCATGTCTTTTGGTGAGACAGTTGGCGATGTCATGCTGTGAAAGCGTTTCTTTCCCAGAGAAATTGAATTAACATGAATACGAATACGAATAGCCTGGGGGTTACTGCGTAGTGTTTATCTGCACTTCACATGACGTTGAGCCACCCAACACTAGTCGTCTATACAAAATATACATCAACTATACATCCAAAGTGGCAAAAAGCTGCCTTGTGTTGTTTTAAATATCCATTTCAAATGAATGTGGCATCATATGAAGATGCAACAGTTCATCCCTATGACATTGTACAGATGTCCTGATGTTTTGCAAAGGACAAAAACATGTGTGTGCCTTTTAAATGATGCAAAGTCATGTCACTCACTGTTATCTCAGTAAGTCCTAGGTAGTTGTTCGTTGCATTCAGGGTCACCGTCTTGGTGTCAATTTCCCTGGTCTTTCTGGGGAAGTCCATCACCGTGAGTGTGACGTCAAAGGCGCTACCACTGTAGTCCTGGGCCTCCACAAACACCTTCTCTGGGGTGCCCACCCTCAGGAGGTTAGGAGCCAACATCACATAGCTGAGGGGTCAGAGTTGACAGGTCAAAGGTTAATCAGGTAAAGTATGCAATATCTCTTGTATATGGCTGAGGGGTCAGAGTTGAAAGGTCAGCGGTGAACTGAGGAAGGTATGATAGTGAAATGTGTATCTGTATGCGTTTGTATGTGTGTGTGGTGTGAGTGGTATGAGTCTATCTGTATGTATTTGTGTGTGTGTGTGTGTGTGTGTGTGTACATGTGTGCAAACATATACGAAAACAGTCTACTCACAGTGGGTCACATGTTGAGGGAGCGGGGAGAGAGAGAGTCACAGCGGCCACACACACCAACACCAGGTCCAGACGCATCCTGTCTGCTAGTGCTTAGCGTAGCTCTGCTCCTTATTACATCGCTGCAGTCCCACCCACACACACACACACACACACACACACACACACACAAACAGTCCCACCCACTCTCCAGTTCCAGGAAAGGCTCTTGTGTAACAATGGTGGAGAAGGGGGGGATGGGGGGATGTGGAGAAGAAGAAAAAAAGGAGAAGCAATGTTTGAGAGCAAATTTTGAAGTTGAGTCTGGGAAATTCCCAAAGACAACTACATAAGCACTTTTGGTGCATACACATACACACACACACACACGCGCACACACACACACACACACACGCACACACACACGTGCATGCACACACATACACACACACACACACACACACACACACAAAACATACACATGTACCATTACGCAATATGCTATTCAGACCCATTCATATTTCTTAAGTCAAAGTCAAGTCAAAGTAGCTTTATTGTCAATTACTTTGCATGTTAAGACATACAAAGGAATCGAAAAAAACGTTTCCCACTCTCCCACGGTGAAACATATAAGTGCACACGCACAACAACAGATAAGACAAGACATATAGATATACATATACATATAGTTATACACATACAGATACCTGTACAGCAGCATAAGTTTACTTTAAAGTGACAGGTAGTGCAAAAAAAAGGCAGCAAAAGACATCCTGTGAGATGTATGTAACACATTGGCAGTGCAAGTATAACAGTAAGTGGTAAAGTGATAACAGTAAGTGGTAAAGTGATAAAAGTGCAAGGGACAGTTTTGTTGCAGAGTCCTGAGTTATTGTAGGGGGGGGGGGGGGGAGGATTTCAGCCTCCTATCAGACTGACGGATATGGCTGGGGGGAGTGAGGGGAGAGAATTTAGCTTCCTGACAGCTTGGTGAATGAAGCTATTTCTGAGTCTGGTGGTGCGGCAACGGAGGCTCCTATACCTTCTTCCAGAGGGTAGGAGGCTAAACAGACTGTGTGCGGGGTGGCTGGTGTCACTCGCAATCGAGGTAGCTTTCCGGGTGAGGCGGGTGGTGTAAATGTCTTGCAGGGAAGGGAGTGGGAGTGGGGCACCAATGATCTTACCAGCTGTGTTCACTATGCGTTGCAGTGCTTTCCTGCTGTGTGCAGTACAGCTACTGCCCCACACAGTGATGCAGCTGGACAGGATGCTTTAAATGGTGCCCCGGTAGAATGCGTTCAGGATGGGTATGGGAGCTTTCACTCGCTTGAGCTTGCGGAGGAAGTAGAGGCGCCGCTGGGCTTTCTTCGCCAGTGATGCAGAGTTGGTGGCCCAGGAGAGGTCCTCACTGATGTGCACCCCCAGGAATTTGGTGCTGCTCACACGCTCCACAGCAGCACCATCGATGGTCAGTGGTGGGTGTTCAGTGTGGCTTTTCCTGAAGAAACAGACCTAACAACACAACAGCTTTCAAATTCTACATTCATCTTACAACTATGTAATACCTCTTATAAGATGCACTAAGGCCAGCGTAATGAAACACGTGCATGTACATATACATGCATGTACATATACACTACAAGACACAATTATTATTTAGATTAAAATGAATTATTCCTGACTTTGTCGATGGCTATATTTCCTGTTCATTTTGCTATATTTCCTATTCAAAGTCATTTCATGCATGTTTTCATGGAAAATATGGACATTTAAAGTGACCCCAAACAGTAATGAAGAGACATAACATCTAAACCTGTTGTTTTGTGGTATCCAGTCTATTTAATAATCCCTGACATTTTACTCCATATTACTTACTTAGGTAAAGCATCACTGAAGCGAATTAAGTCCTGTGTGACTATAACACACACCACAAACGGCCTACATGCAAGGGTCAAAGAAAGAGCACTGCTGAGATATGCGCCTTGTGAAGTACAGTTAAGTTAGATCGCCATCTAGTGGTATAATTGCGCTAATTACACCCATTGCCATAGTACAACACAATAATAATCAGAAGAATTAAAATAACGTAGGACCCTCAATTAAAATAATAAATTATAATAAAAAAACTGCATATTTTTTACTTGTTGCACTCAGAAATAATCGAAAGAATGAAAAAAGAAGACCAATGATTGTTGGCTAACTAAAATAACTAGCTACAGAGCCTCTTTCTGGTTTAATGACATCTGTGCAACAACTGCCATATAGATCTCAATATGATGGAAATTGACTTTGCGAAGTGCTTGACCCAAAAAAAACAGAGAAAAGGCAAAACGCTTTTGACTCCAAACCAAACCAAATTACTGTTACACAAATATGATGTAGACCTAGTTGCACAGGGGGCAAACTTGCACTCACACACACGGCAAGACTTCCTGTTGGCCGCTTGCACTCACACACACGGCAAGACTTCCTGTTGGCCACTTGCACTCACACACACGGCAAGACTTCCTGTTGGCCACTTGCACTCACACACGCTGCATGACTTCCTGTCGGCCACTTGCACTCACACACACGGCAAGACTTCCTGTTGGCCACTTGCACTCACACACGCTGCATGACTTCCTGTTGGCCACTTGCACTCACACACGCTGCATGACTTCCTGTTCACCATGGCCACCCGACAGGCAGGTGAACCTTATCAAAGTAACGGCCATTAGGACACAACCGCTATCTTGGACAGTGTGAAGGTGATAGTCAAAATAATGTCGCCTGTGAGAAGGAGAGCAGGTGTGTGTGTGTGCGTGTGTGTGTGTGTGTGTGTGCGTGTGTCTGTGTGTGTGTATGTGTGTGTGTGTGTGTATGTGTGTGTTTGAGAGAGAGAGAGAGAGAGAGAGAGAGAGAGACAGGGAGAGATAGAGAGCTTATTTGAATATGAATATGGGTAAAACTTTAGAGAAGAGAAGAGCCCGTCACTGCAGGTTAGGAAGTCTGAGGCCACCAGAGGAGAGAGGAGCAGGGGCAAGAGAGAGGGGCAGTAGAGAGGAGCAGGAGTGATCCAAAGAGGGCAAGAGAGAGGGGCAAGAGAGAGGGGCAGTAGAGAGGAGCAGGAGTGATCCAAAGAGGGCAAGAGAGAGGGGCAAGAGAGAGGGGCAGTAGAGAGGAGCAGGAGTGATCCAAAGAGGGCAAGAGAGAGGGGCAAGAGAGAGGGGCAGTAGAGAGGAGCAGGAGTGATCCAAAGAGGGCAAGATCTGAACAGCTTGTGGCAATGGTGGTCTGGACTGGCTTTATCTTAATGACCTTTACCCTGACATCTGCAGGTAAGTCGAGACAAGGCAAGTTTAACTACCTTTACCGTGACATCTGCAGGTAAGTCGAGGCAAGGCAAGTTTAACTACCTTTACCGTGACATCTGCAGGTAAGCCGAGTCAAGGCAAGTTTATACACATGTACATTGGTAATTCCCTGCGTTTTATAAATGAGCAGATTAAAGATTAAAAATCAATTAGAAGCTTGAAGAGAGAGAGACAGACAGACAGACAGAGAGAGAGAGAGACGCAGAGAGAGAGAGACAGACAGACAAGAAAGGAGCGGGAGAGAAAGACAGAGAGAGAGGGAGAGAGACATAGAATGAGAAAGAAAGAGAGAGAGAGAGAGAGAGAAAGAGAAAGAGTTGATGATGACACTCTGTCCCCCCTTAATGATTTCTGCCTATGAGAATATGCACTAGTCCAAAAGTGAGCATCACCGCCTATACAGTAAGTACCGTAAATCCTCAAATTGTGGCCGGGGCTTTTATTTACTTAGGCTGCACAGCGCACCGGCCTTTATTTGGGGCAGGCTTGTATTAGGGGCAGGTCTTTATTTCTTACTAATTATACGGCTCTTCAGAATGTTCCAAAAAGTTCTGTTGATTTGAATGGGGCACCCCAACGTTAGCAGGTATGGAATTTCTTGATATTCACCACTGCGAAAAGTTAATGACCGCTGTCATTGACAACGGGTTTTGTGCTTCTAATTCACATCTTTCATATCATTCTGCAAGAAGTCCGTCATTTAACGTGTAACTTGAAGTCAGCAAGTAATGGGTTGCTACGCAACACCTGAAATGTTAAAGTTATATTAGCCTAAAGAACTATTTTTTTCTTAGCGGAAATCACGAAACGGCAACATAATCATTAAAAAGAGGTATTCTGGAGGAATGTCTTCTATCGTTTTGGCAAGTAACTGTATTATAAGAAATTCCTCTAGTAGGCTGAAACATTTCTTTTTTTAATTGCAAACAGCCCATGAAATTAGCCAACAACATTAAACATGAGGAGAACATGTATTTATGAAATGCATTAAATTCAATTGTGGTCTTTATTTGTCCGTATCGACCACGCCCCCGGCTACTATCTGAAGCCCGGCCTCTAATTGAGTCCCGGTCTTTATTTGAGGATTTACGGTATATGCACTGGTCCAAAAGTGAGCATGACTGCCAATGGGAAAATGCACAATTAGTCCAAAAGTAGCACAGCAGTGTTGCCTCCAGCAATGTTGCCAATGCTCCAGCAGTGTTGCCTCCAGCAATGTTGCCAATGCTCCAGCAGTGTTGCCTCCAGCAATGTTGCCAATGCTCCAGCAGTGTTGCCTCCAGCAATGTTGCCAATGCTCCAGCAGTGTTGCCCCAGCAGTGTTACCCCAGCAGTGTTACCCCAGCAGTGTTGCCCCAGCAGTGTTGCCCCAGCAGTGTTGCCAATGCTCCAGCAGTGTTGCCCCAGCAGTGTTGCCTCCAGCAATGTTGCCAATGCTCCAGCAGTGTTGCCCCAGCAGTGTTGCCCCAGCAGTGTTACCCCCAGCAGTGTTGCCCCCAGCAGTGTTGCCCCCAGCAGTGTTACCTCCAGCAGTGTTACCCCCAGCAGTGTTACCTCCAGCAGTGTTGCCTCCTGCAGTGTTACCTCCAGCAGTGTTACCAATGCAGTGTTGCCCCAGCAGTGTTGCCCCAGCAGTGTTGCCCCAGCAGTGTTACCCCCAGCAGTGTTACCTCCAGCAGTGTTGCCAATTTTAAAGTAAACGTATGCTGCTGTACAGGTATCTGTATGTGTATAACTATATGTATATGTATATCTATATGTCTTGTCTTATCTGTTGTTGTGCGTGTGCACTTATATGTTTCACCGTGGGAGAGTGGGAAACGTTTTTTTCGATTCCTTTGTATGTCTTAACATGCAAAGTAATTGACAATAAAGCTACTTTGACTTTGACTTTGCCAATGCTCCAGTGGACGGAAGCAGCCCAGACACTGACTTGCAAGTGTATTAACTTGGTGTCATTTCTGTAGCTGGTTCTGTGCCAGAGGAACACACTGAACCTCAGGACCTGGTTTCTGTGGTCCGCAACCTGACCCAGTTCTCGTCCCCGTGGGTGCGGCCAGTCCGGTTCTGGCAGA
>NC_045175.1:17414949-17419949 GCF_900700415.2 Clupea harengus | reverse complement strand
TCTCTCTCGTCCTCAGTTCTGGGAGGTGATCAGCGACGAGCATGGAATTGACCCCACAGGAAGTTACCATGGGGACAGTGACCTGCAGCTGGACAGGATCAACGTCTACTACAATGAAGCCTCAGGTGCGTACCATAGTAACAAGCAATCAACCCTACACACACCCCCACCCCCTACACACACACCCCACGCACACACACAGGCACGCTCACTATAAGTAACATGAACTAGTGCTTCAGGTTAGTATATTATTATTATTATTATTATTATATTAGTGTCTTTGTCTCAGTGTGTGTATGTGTCTGAGTGGGTTTTCTGTTCTGACACAACTGAGCCAGCTGGAATCTGTGTGTGTTTCTGTTCTCAGGAGGCAAGTATGTTCCACGCGCCATCCTCGTGGACCTGGAACCCGGAACGATGGACTCAGTCCGCTCTGGACCTTTTGGGCAGATCTTCAGGCCAGACAACTTCGTCTTTGGTACGTCCCCCGTCCCCACCCCCAACCCTTTGATAAAATCAGACAACTTCACCAATCGTGTCTTTGTGACTTGTCTTGTGTTTCTAGTAGTGGTCATAGGACTATGCACAACAAAAAATGCTTGTGAATAGACATGCAGATGTTTAACTCTGTTGCAGCAGCCCTCCTCTACAAAGTGTGAAATATCATGTTCTGTTTTTGTTGTATTTGTATTGATGTGTCTAAATACATAGTATTTTCAGTCATCTTGTTTTGGAGACCTGCATTTAAATTATGCATTCCTCAGTCTCTCTTGACACAAAAACCTAAATTTTAGTTTGAACATGTTGATCACTTTGTTTTACCATTAAATCCTTTGGTTTACCCAGTACATCTTGATGCTTCTCTACTGGTCACTTCACATGCTGACATATTTACCAATATAACATATAACATATTTTACATTAGCTAACATTATGCTAACACATTTTACACTCCCTTCCATGATGCTTACATATTTAACATTCCCTTATATGATGCTAACATGTTTTCACATTCCTTTATATGATGCTAAAATGTTTTCACATTCCTTTATATGATGCTAAAATGATGCCAACATGTTTTACATTCCTCTTGCTAATATGCTAATGTTGTTTACATGGTGTGAGTGGAAGATAGCATCACATGCTCTCATTCCTTTACACAAAGAAAATGTGTCATGATCTGAAAATGGCTCCACATGCTAGCATGCTAATGTGCTAAAGTATTCAGGATGTTTCCAGCATGTCTCATACCTCCTCTGCGCCCCGTCTAGGTCAGAGTGGTGCCGGAAACAACTGGGCCAAGGGCCACTATACGGAGGGGGCAGAGCTGGTGGACTCCGTGATGGACGTGGTGAGGAAGGAGGCCGAGAGCTGCGACTGCCTGCAGGGCTTCCAGCTCACCCACTCCCTGGGCGGTGGCACCGGCTCAGGCATGGGCACCCTGCTCATCAGCAAGATCCGCGAAGAGTACCCCGACCGCATCATGAACACCTTCAGCGTGGTGCCCTCGCCCAAGGTATCTGACACCGTGGTGGAGCCCTACAATGCCACGCTGTCCGTCCACCAGCTGGTGGAGAACACAGACGAGACCTACTGCATCGACAACGAGGCGCTGTACGACATCTGCTTCCGCACGCTCAAGCTCACCACGCCCACTTACGGCGACCTCAACCACCTGGTGTCGGCCACCATGAGCGGGGTGACCACCTGCCTGCGATTCCCTGGCCAGCTCAACGCCGACCTCCGCAAACTCGCCGTCAACATGGTGCCCTTCCCCCGTCTGCACTTCTTCATGCCCGGCTTCGCCCCCCTCACCAGCAGGGGTAGCCAGCAGTACCGCGCCCTCTCCGTGCCCGAGCTCACCCAACAGATGTTCGACTCCAAGAACATGATGGCCGCCTGCGATCCGCGCCACGGTCGCTACCTCACGGTGGCTGCCGTCTTCCGCGGGCGCATGTCCATGAAGGAGGTGGACGAGCAGATGCTCAACGTGCAGAACAAGAACAGCAGCTACTTCGTGGAGTGGATCCCCAACAACGTGAAGACCGCCGTCTGCGACATCCCGCCCCGCGGCCTCAAGATGGCCGCCACCTTCATCGGCAACAGCACCGCCATCCAGGAGCTCTTCAAGCGCATCTCCGAGCAGTTCACCGCCATGTTCCGCCGCAAGGCCTTCCTCCACTGGTACACCGGCGAGGGCATGGACGAGATGGAGTTCACCGAGGCGGAGAGCAACATGAACGACCTGGTGTCCGAGTACCAGCAGTACCAGGACGCCACCGCTGAGGAGGGCGAGTTTGAGGAGGACGGCGAGGAGGAGGTGGCCCAGGCCTAGACTTCTCCTTCTCATCCCTCTCTTCTCCTCTCTTCCACTCCTCTTTCCCTTCATCTCTATCCATTTCTCATATTCTTTCCATCAGCCTCACATAAGTACTGCATATCTTTTCCTTGGTCCAGTCCTTTCTCCCCGCTGCCCGTAGGGGTCCATGTTGTTTTTCGGTGATTATGGTCTACGTTGTGATTGAGTTAGAGATTAGTAGTGCTTGTGCTGAAGCACTGGTCTTTCCACTGCAACTCATACACGCGCACACACACACACTGAAACACACACAGAAAAACACACACGGAAACACACACAAACAGAAACACACACACACAAACAGAAACACACACACACACACACACATACAAAAACACACATTATTCCCATTCCTGCTAGCAGCCTCTTCCCATGTCATCATGATGTGATGAATATGTATTTGCCCCCTCCTACTTTCTCACTCATCTTGTCATCCTGACAAGAGGTCATTTCTAACCCAAGGGCACCTTTACATGACTGGAACAACTAGGCACTGATTGAATAAAAGTTGTGAGTAAAAACAAACCACTATGTCGTGTGTATTATTATTATGAAAAACATTATTATTATTATTAGTAGTAGTAATAATAGTAAAAGTATTAGTTGTAATATTGTAATATTTATAGCAGCAGCAACAGTAGTATTTGTACTTTCTACCAGAGGTGTTAATGTATTTCTCAGTTGCTTTGGTGCATTTCTTGAATCATCCTTAAAGGAGCAACATGTAGCCCGGAAGCCAAGCTTTTAAAAATGCCACTGCCTTCCAAACTCAAAATATTGGAAAGGTTTGTCTTGTCTACCCCCTCCCCAGACTCGAAGCTCACACGGGCCTCCAGGTTGAGGACACTGAACCTACACAAATGAGTGCCAGACGAGCTCGACAGTAAACATCAAGCGACGACGAGCCCTACACTATAATTAGATTAGCTAATTTATACGTTTGCAGTGTTTCTATTGTTTACTCATTATAAAGCAGCTCATAGATGCATGGCTGGCTAGGTATGTTAGCTAAAGCTAAGCCTGTTGTCTCGGAAACAAGCCCACTGCCTACGGTTCTTCCTTGTGACAACCTGACGCAGATCTTAGTTATGAAGTCAGATCAGAGACACAGGTGAATCTGCTGAGTGAAACCTTCCTCTCTCCCTTGATGTGCATCATTACAAGAATAAAGCCTGTTTCCTGATTGATCATTCTATGACTATTCTCCACCTATCTGTGGTATTAGAAAAAATGACCAACATGGGGTAACAAACTAAACATTGGACAATTGTTCATATAATTTAGCATGACTGTGCACAAGCATTTGCAAAATGATAAAAAGAATGAGACATTGCTGTTCAGGGGATGAGATGAGAATGTCAAACATTTTTGAGAATTTCAGTGCTGATCTGAGAAATGCACCGATGCGACTGAGAACAATTGTAAGAATGATAATATGACCTCTAGGTGAGGTCATATGCATGTGAAACGAAGCAGACACTAGGTGGCACTGTCTGCAGCAGTTCTGAACTTGGTTACCTCAAACTACATAACCACAAATGAAGACGGGACTTTCTGTGTGAGTGTGTGTGTGAGTGTGTGTGTGTGTGTGTGTGTGTGTGTGTGTTTGTGCTATGTGTGTGTGTAAAAGAGAGAGAGAGAGAGAGAGAGAAAAAAAACAAGTAGAGTACATTAGAGAGAAAAGGGAAGTCTAGTTCTACTCCTCACTTCCTCTAAGAGGGATCTAAAAAGAGGAGTGTGCTCGGCACAGAAATACACGAGCGAAAGAGAGGGTGAGGGAGAGTGACTGCGAGAGAGGGAGGAAGCTGAAGAGACAAAGAGGGCAAGAGGGGAAGAGAAAGAAAGAAAGAGGGAGGGAGGGATGAATAAAGAATGATCACACAGAGGATGCAGCGAAAAGCCTGAGACTGAGCGCACGCGCACATCCACTAAGCACACACACACACACACACACACACACACACACACACACACACACACAGACACACTGAGCACACACACACACAAACACACACACACACACACACACACACACACACACACACACACACACAGACACACACACACTGAGCACACACACACACACACACACACACACACACAGTATGCAGCATCCCATGTAAAGTAAGATATGCCAAAAAAATCATAGAATGCATGATGATTTTACTGTTGAATGGCAGCAAGAAGATGGGTGCCTTTGTAAGGGAGGTGTTGGGGGCCAGGCCAGATCTCAGTTCAATTCAATTCAATTCAATTCAATTCAAATCTGTCAAAAAAGAAAAGACATGAGGTGCAGGAGATTAAAAGATAAAATGTGTCAGATTGCCGACAGGCCTCAGGCATGCTGCAAATGGGGAAGGATGTAAAGTGTGTGTGTGTGTGTGTTTGAGTGTGTTTGTGTGACACAGACACACACACACACACACACACACACACACACACACGAACACACGCACGCACACACAGATCAGGAAATGAAGTGGGGAGAGGTGCGTCAGTGTATGCTGGTTGCGGTGGTGTGTTTTTGTCAGTGTGTCAGTGTGTGTGCGCCTATGTGGACGGTGTTGGTGCAAGTGTGTGTGTGTGTGTGGGTTTCAGTCAGTCAGGGGGACAGCCAGCATTACTCTAAAATGGCCACGGA
>NC_045175.1:17312449-17394949 GCF_900700415.2 Clupea harengus | reverse complement strand
ATCAGAGGGCAGTGGTGGACAGAGACGCCAAAGAGAGAGGCAACTCCTCCTCTCCCAGGGTGGTGATGTCCGCGACGGCTAGATTCCAGGTCCGCGACCTCCACACCAGGGGCTCGCCTGAGCAAGGGCAGCCCAGCACTGGGTCCCGAGGCTTGGAGCCCGCTCTGAGGAAGACCCCTCGGGAGGCCCCTGTGCAGTATTCAGCTAATGGCCTTCTGGCAGCGAGCATAAAAACGGATAATTCCAAGGATGACACACCTCCGGTGAAAGTCTCAGAGCTGAAGAAGAGATTTGAACATTGATACTTGAAAGGAATTCTATGTATCCCCAAAATATCGGAGACTCCAAGGGTCAAGGTTTATTCTTTCAATGATGTCACCTTCAGGAGAGAGAGAGAGAGAGAGAGAGAGAGAGAGAGAGAGAGAGAGAGAGAGAGAGAGACTGACTGAATTCACCGAAACTTAAGCAAGCGTTTACTCTAATCTTACAAGCCAAGATTTATGTTCAAGACCAAAAGTCTTGAAAAGGGGGACTGAAGGGACTAGGAATTAGGAGTTAGTTTATTGAATATAATCCATAGTCAATAATTCAATATATCTCATTCCTAGTGGTAATTGTAGTGTTATTCTCCTGTACTCTCCTCTCTCCTCTCCTTTCCATCAACCTACAGTTCTTCAAACAGGTTCACTTCTGCCAAAAACTTCCCAGGATGACAGATTTGAACATTGATACTGATTGGGGAAGACACCAAATTATGCGAATCCAATGATATGAAGGACTCAGTATTGCTGTTTTGTTTGTTTTGTTTTGAACCTGATGTTGGATGCATGCAAGGTGCAATGCGTTGTGTTGCCACTAGGTGTCATACCAAAGGAAGACGTCTCATTCATCCCATTGAGACCCCAGAGCCCAGGGAAAGGTTTCATCAGTGGCTGGATTTGAGATAAAGATATGAAACCAATGATATGAGGGATTATGTGTGTTTTACTTGTTGTTGTTTTTGTTGTTCTGCCCTGACATTGAGGAACAATTGCTCTGTTACTAGCTTTGCTGCATTTTAGAGTTTAATATTTTAAAAAACATTTTTTTACTTTTATATTTTATTGTGATCTAACTGTACAGCACTTTGGTCAACATGAGTTGCTTTTAAATGTGCTTTATAAATAAATTTGACTTGACTTGACTAAAAGAAGCTATCTTTAGTCTGGACACCAAGTAATTTACAATCGGTATTTCCCAGTGGTGGAGGAAGTACTGAAGTTTAGAACTTAAGTAAAAGTACAAGTACCCAGGAAGATAAAAGTAAAAGTAAAAGTACTACATCAACAATCCTACTTAAGTAAAAGTAAAAAGTACTTACTTTTAAATTTACTTTAAGTATTAAAAGTAAAAGTACTCACACAATGGGTTGTCTCTCAATGTCTAGGCTGTGCCATTTTGATAAAGAAATAGCTACTGGTAATAAATGCCTCTACAGATGTCACTACTAGTAATAGTTATAAGTAACAACATTTGTTAATTGGAAAGGTTGGTGTACTTATTGTGCCTACCATCTGTAATACTGTTCACACTATATCTTACAATTCTGCGGATGACAAGTTATCTACCAGGGATTATTTGCAAAGTTAATACCATTAAGCCAAACCAATAAAGACACCATGTGATGATATCTTTAAATCTTTTATTTAATTGTAAACGTGTAAAAAAGGGAAACATGGAACATGAAAAACAAATGTGATTGTAAAACTGGACAGAACAAGGCACGCTAGCTTGACATAGCTAACCTACCAGCTTTATCTTACCACTACGTTTAATATATAATGAAGGTCCAATCAAGTTTTTTTGATGCTATTGCTGTATGTCAACATGCATTTCGCTAGATAACATTATGATATCATGTCAGTAAACAAATTAAATACATATATCAATATTCAAAAGTCAGGGACATTAACTTAGCATAGCAATCACTCTGCTTACCTCGATATGCTACTTTAAATTTGAGGGCGAATTATTGAAGGCTAGCAACTCCTTTTTTTGAGGGAGACAGGAAACGCATTGAAACCTCCAGGAGTCATTCTTGGGGGATTTGAACTCAAATATATCTTATAAATAGGGCCAAGGGTGGCTCATATCAGAGGGCTCAGTTCAGGCCGACTCTGGATCCATGTTGAATAGGCAGTAGTCAGGCTGAATGTTCAACTATAACAGGCAAAGCTACCGCTAGTGCTGCTGCCAAACGCGCACTCTGATATCATTGGAGTTGATAGAGCCACCTGATTGGTTTAAACTTCCAAAACAGCAACGCAATCCATAGTTTTGTGTAGGCAACATTTTGGCAAAACTATGTTCATAAAATGTAACGAGTAACAGCACATATTGTAGAAATGTAGCGGAGTAAAAGTATAGATAATAGCTGAAAAATGTAATGGAGTACAAGTAAAAAGTATGCACTATTATTTTGACTTAAGTAAAGTACAGATACATAAAAATGTACTTAAGTAAAGTAACGAAGTAAAAATACGTTACATTCCACCACTGGTATTTCCATTACAAATTCAAAATATTGGAGAGTGTTGTTTTGTCTCCCCCCTCCCCCTCCTCCCCAGACTCGAAGCTCAATGTATCTTATATATAGTTGTAATTGCTGTTTTATTTGGACTTAGGCTAAAATGTAAGCATTTCTTGTTTAATATACTTGTGATGTTTTGACCTGAGTGAGGTGTGATAAGTGGTCTCACTCTCCCCTCTTCTTGGTCAAGTCAAAGTGCCTTGATGGCCCTGGGCTTCATGAATACAGGGTGACACCCCTTATACTCAGAGGGCATATAACTGAAATGTTACAATGGCTAATTAGAAGATGCTTAGGTGAAGCTCTGTTGAGTGCATTTCTGTGTCTCTCCCTTGTTGCGCACATTGTACAAGATTAAACCTGTTTCCTGGACTGATCATATCTCAGACTGAGTCTCCAAATATACAGTATAACATAAAATATTCCTATCAATGCCCAACCCTATACTAGCTACTATCTTATCGAATAGAAACCATATACCCAATTTAGAAGACTTTATTCAATTTTGACAATCAATGGATGTGGTCAAATTTCACCAGCACTCTCTCCGTCATGCTTCTCCTGGTTTTTCCTCCCTGTACTCTGCGTTTCGGACCATGACCATACCTGTCAAGTCTTGTTTTATCCGGGAGACAACATTTCTCATTTACGTGACACTGACTCTCAGGGTTCTCTGAGTGAGAGTCTGCCATGTCCACACTGTGCGGCTCACTATGTCTGTGTAGCAGTTTTATCCAGCTATGGTCAACAGAGTTTCAATATTCAGCATCACTGAACAACTTATCTCAAGGTAAACCAGACCTGTTAACGAAATGTAACAATTGTTGTCTTTTGTGTGTATCTGTGGGTGGTGGGGATGGCTCACAGACTTTCATGGATTTCAATCGTGTTAACTTGACAGGTATGCAGGACCTGCACTCTCTCTTTCACTGATTTCACTACGGTCATAGCTGTGCTACCAACTACCAGTGTCTGTCCACCATCAGCATTACCCCAGTAGTTACTCAGTCTCTTACAGATAGGGTTGCAACTTAGAAAACATTTTAGCCTGCACGGTTCTTCTACTCTTGCACCAATAATTGATTAAATTCAAATCACAAAATCACAAAACCCTGCATTTTAACTTTGGTTCAACAGGGGCATAACAACGATTACTGATTTATATGAACCGAAAATGGGTCTGAATATTGTTAATTGTTAGTATCAATGACATTTCCCATACTACTTTGTTTGGAGTTGGGTGTGTAGCAGGTTCTGGTGGGCGACGAGATCAGAGAAGAAGAGCTGCTAAGTGTAAGAGTGTTTTGGATGGCACTGTGGAAGTGCTGATAATTGCTGATACTTCTATAAAGTACAAGATGCATTGGCCGTTGCATAGGTCTTACACATGCAGTAATTAGACAAACAAAATTGCCATACACTTCAAATAAAAAAAAAACGTAGCCTATTTATCTTGCACAGAATTTGGCATTTGGTATGGTTGTTGTGGAAAAGTATATCATGAGGTGATGCTCTGGGTCAACAGACAACAGCGTTGAGCCTTCAGGAGGTGTTGTGGGCCTGATGTAATGAAAAACTGATGAAGGAAAGTGCCTGCTTGAAAACCCCACTCAAATGCTTATTGTTGTTGTGGTTAGGATTTGTTGTTATTTGTTCAATAACAGTGGTGGTTGTGGTGCACCCTGATGTGTGGTGATACACAGGCTAGGTTTTTTTTTTGGTATGATTACTTGCATATCATTGAGAGGCCTGGCTGCTGTGGTCCCCAATCAATAGCACAAGGAATGTATCATCTTCTTCGGTGTATAAATGAAACATCACACCAACAACTGTAAGCCTACTCTGAGACATGTGAATTGACCTTTATTAAGTGAAGAAGCCTTTTTGTTGCAAGATGTTTGAGTGCCACCAGGGACAGTATCCCAGTGTATTCCCTTACCCTAATCTGGGTTTGTACTGTCAGGGGTAACTCCCATCCACTATACTTGCCCTAATCTGGGTTTGTACTCCCAAGGGGGTTACGTCCCCCAAGCCTCATCCTGGATAGCCTGTGGCATACCATAGAATAATGACACTGACGTGTAATACCATAGAATAATGACACTGATGTTTAGATGATTAGGCCATTGCAGTAAACAGCAATGAAGCTTGTTCTTCAGAAAATCTCAAAATGGAAGCCCCTTTGATTCTTTGATCTAACCCATATAAGGTATTACATCTAAATCCAACAAGTAGAGGGTTGGACACATTTCCATGTTCTACCTACACTATTAATTAACATAGGCCTACAGGCAAACAAAAAACATCTCAGTTGTATTATCCATTCTCGTTGTTGAAAAGGCCTACCTCACATCAATCCAACAGGTATTAAAAATATGTCAGTATACACAGTACTGCTTTTATTGATTGGCCAGCATTAAGGAGATCATATGTCTAGAATGGGAAGACACCCCTTTCACATTCATGCCAACACAACATAAAAATGAGCTGAAACAGAAGTAAAAACAGTGAGGACAAGGGTTCATTGGTTAAACATACATTCATTAGCTTAATCAAGGCTGCAGAGGTGCAAACATTGACTAGCTTTAGCAAGCTTTGTTATCAATACTTGCTTGGATATTTGACATCAATAGCTACAGCCAGTGTTTACGAGTTCAAAGACAAGGTCTGCAATTCCTATGAATCTGTCTTCAAACTCTGGTTCTTGGCCCTCTTCCTCTGTGGGCGAGTATTCTATCCAGGTTTTCTCACCAAACACAAACTGATAGCTGTAAACACACACATACACACAAAACACACACACATAAATCAGATATGTCAGACGTCTAACAAAGTCAAATGTTGGAAAATAAATAAAGGAACTATTTCTAGCCCTGGTTCTCCTTTAGTGAAATCTCTTGGTGCCCCCTGACTCACCCGTTCTCAACTTGGTGAACATCCTCCTTCGCTCCCATAATCAGGTAGCTTTTGTTGACCTGCAGGTCCATTTTCTCCCTGCAGCTTGGATGAGCAACGAAAACACGCTCACTCCCCTCAGTCATCTCATCTGTGCCTGATGACATAGGACAAGAGCAGTGTTATTTAACTCTCTGCATCTGTGCCTAATGGCATAGGACAAGAGCAGTGTGATTTAACTCTCTTCATGTGTGTCTCTTTGGCTCACCCCGTTGAACAACTGAGGTCCTAACAATGTCAACATAATGGGTTCGGTTCCCAGGGAATACACATACTGATGGTAATGTATATCTGTACTGTAAATCGCTTTGGGTAAAACCGTTTGCTGAGTGAATAATTGTAAGTTATGTGTATTTTATTTGTGTCTCGTTCTTTTCTCCTAGGGCCACATGATCATTTTAGTAATTTCAAATACTGGTAAGCACAAATTCTTTTTGGAGTGGGGAAGATTAAGAAACCATGTATAGTTGGACTTCCTGGATTTGATGACATTTCTTGTAGGATTAACATGGCATTCTAACTTCTGGGTCTCTCTCTCTCTATGTGTATTTGTGTCTAATAAGCCAGGACAACACATGCCTTCAGAGGTGAAAGAATTAACATGGTGCCAAATTGTGATCTCTGAATAGACTAGAGGGAAGCTGGTACTTTAGTTTTAGGGATGTGTATGGGAGGATGCATAAACATCATGCGTTCCACACAAACTGATGATAATGTATATCTGTACTGTAAATCGTTTTGGATAAAACCGTTTGCTGAGTGAATAATTGTTATGTCTGTGCATTGCTGGTAATTTAGTTCTTGAGATATGCATGGGAGGTTGAGAGATCTGGTCTTTGTGTGAGGAACCATAACCATTAGTCCAAGCAATTTAACATCTTGTCCTGTGTAAATCATGCAATATACATACCCTTTTTGATGAGGCTAGCCACTCTGAGGCGGTATATGTCTGTTGTTGTTGAAATACTTATATTTAAAATAGTGGCCTTAATCACTGTGAAAAGATACAGTCGATAGATCATAGTTCATTTTTTTCATTATAGAATTAAGAAAGAAAGAATGACTTCTGCACAATGCTTCAAGACAATCACTAAGACTAAGAGAAAGATGGAAAGGGAGAGAGTTACCGTAATCAACATGAACTTGGCAGGCTGTTAGTTCACGATCCTTTAATTCATCTTCGGTCTTCCTCTGTTTGCAGCACTGTCCTGTAAGAAGAACACATAAGTGGCACTCACACATGTGAAGACCACACCTTCCCTTGCTGTATGCCAGGCAAATCCATCAAACATTTTTTATATTTCTTTCATTTTTCGCTCATGTTTGTTTCCAGCCATAGAGAATGAGTGAATGGTGGACATTTGTGAATACACAACTGGTTTCAAGAAACAGTTTTTGAACTTGTAAACACTGGCTGTTTTCTAAACTATTTTAACGGGGACCTACAAGCTGTGAAATTATGGTTCGGTAACGTAAAATGAAAAGAAATTGTGTAAAGCCTCAAACCTTCAGCACACTGACAGACTTCTCCAATACAAAGTCTATTTAGTCCACCTCTATGTTTCTCAGGGTGGTAGAATTTCACACAGCGGTGGTCTGAAAAGCCACAAGGAATGTAAATGTTTATGTTTATTTAGAATGTAAAACTTTATATGTATATGCAATATGAAAGGGTGAGGCTCTCTGTGATTTCAGTATGAACATATTGGCACACACCTTCATTTATTGGTCTGTGTGTGTGTGTGTGTGTGTGTGTGTGTGTGTGTGTGTGTGTGTGTGTGTGTGTGTGTGTGTGTGTTTGTGTGTGTGTGTGTGTGGGTGTGGGTGTGTCTGTGCACATGTGCTTATACCTCCCTCATTCTCACCAGGAAGTTTTGATGGGAGGGAACTGTGTGTGTGTGTGTGTGTGTGTGTGTGTGTGTGTGTCTATGTGTGTGAATGTAAGGGGAACTTACCAGGCCTGTAGTACTCATACACTGTAACTGCTGCAGGCTGTAGCATACCCACATCCAGTGCCTTGTGCACTTTGAAGGCAATTCTGTCTGTTTGATTATGTGAGATCTAATTGAGATGTGCAGGAAAGAGAAAATACTTGTTAATACAGACAGGATGTGGCCATACAGGGCCCACGCAGTGAGAACAGGTGGGGGTACCTACATTTGCTGATTCATTGGTACAAAGCAGGTTGCAATCAAGCATAAATGTGTTGTACCAATCACAATGATTCAACCATACCTCATACCATACTTTCAAACGGAGCTCAGTAATTGTTCTACAGTAAAGCAAACATAAAATTTCCAGTCACAAACACAACGATTTACATCAGAGGAGACGGAGGTTCTCGTGCAGGAGGCCTGCCCTACATAAAATCATTGTACAAGTATTGTGCAGCATTGCGCTGACCCATGTTTGCACTAAGAATCTTTCTCATGTTATGAAATTAGCTCAATGATTTTGCTAAGTTATGAAATTAACTTTAGCTCACAGTGTACACAGCTATGTTGCCCATCAACGAAATTAGGGCCAATAGTCATTTTATTATGCATTATGCATGTTGCCAAAATAAACAACAGTTTTCACTTATACTACTTTTCCACCAAAGTACCAAAACTGAACGTTATGGAATGTTGTGAAATGCTACTATGGTTACAATTGTGAGTCATTTATTAGTGGTCTTCTTCTAGCGAGAAGGCACATTAATTTTGATACAACTTCAATTATGTTTCTTTTTTAATACCATGTTGTACCATACGACCTAAAGTTAACATTCTGTTTATACTTACCAGTTGCCATAACAACTGTAGCACTACCTCACGACAGCTAACAGCTAGTGCTAGTTAGCTAGCTGCTACACGAACTTGCTTAGTCAACCGCTAATTTTAAGTGTGATATCACACAACAAAAACGAGCCAGATTGAAAGAGTTACTGTGTACTAGGCAGACAAACCAACACATTTTGATGGATGAAAGCTTTTCTTATTTTTTTTTATTTGTTTGTTATTTGGTCTGAAACCCGCCATCTCCACCTCTCCCCGTATTTCTTCATATATTTTAGCTTTCCTTGTCTTTTCAAGTTTTTCTTGCATTTCTGCTGATGACCAAATCGCTATCAAGGTATTAATTTCATCCGTTGTCCACTGCTGGATGCATTTTTCACAGTTTTCACCCATCATCTTGGTTGACGGCTGAAAAAAAATGGCGGTGGAAATTTCTGTTGCTGGTGGGGAAGTTCCGCCCATAACCTCTGTTGGTGGTGCCCAATTTTGGCAACTTCCGGATTTTCAGCACCAGCACCTGCAGAATTTTGGTCGAAACGCGCAGAACTGGTTACAGATAAGGCACCTGCACCATGCCGGTGGAAACAGGATACTGGAGAACTTAGTCTCAACGGTGAACTAATGAGCACAAGTAGTCATGAGATAATGAAATGTCGGGACAAAATAGGGTGAAGTTTAGTCCAAATTTGTAGTGCAACTGTTCTGAAAACTATCCACAAGTATAAGGTGCAGTTAGTAGATGGTGACATTCCCTCACATGAGCTGATGGGACTACCTAACATCCACATCTGTACAACAGGAGACAATAAGGAGAAGGACAGCAACCTGGCTTCAACCAACAAGTGAAGCATCTTCATTTCACCCAGCAGTTGTGATTCAGGATCGAGTTAATCGTTGTCATCACCGGGTGAGTGTGCTGTGCAGTGCAAACCTACAGTTTGCTAACTTTGTGTTAGCTGTGGTAGTTGAGTACAAGCTAGCTCATGTTAGATCATTTAGTTCAGGTACAGAGAGATTTTGTATGTGAGGCATAAAGGGCAACCACGACAGTGGGGCGACAGTGGTACGGGGGTAGAGAAGTCGTTTAGTAATCAGAAGGTTGCTAGTTCAATTCCCTGTCGAAGCGTCCTTGAGCAAGACACTGAACCCCTAATTGCTCCTGATGTGCAGTGTGCCATCAGTGTAAATGTAAAATGTAAAATGTGTATACATTGTAAGTCGCACATATGTAAGTCGCTTTGGATAAAAGCGTCTGCTAAATGACTAAATATATATATAAATATAACCATAGATGGTGACATCCGTATCCTTGCATGGCCAATGTTATATTCATCCCCTAGATTTCAAGTCAATTTATTTATTTATTGATATGAAACCCCTATTTTTGTAAACTCAGGGCCTCATTTACTAACATTGCGACCGCAGCGCAATCAGCGCCTTTGCCAAACCGCATATAGCGCACGGTATTTTGCATCCTATTTATCAAACAAAAAACCTTGTCGCGTCATCTGCGCCTAACACCGCCCATTAGTGTTATTTAGCGCTCCGCTAAAATAGGGAAGAAGCCTGCGTGTTCCACCATGGAGGATGAGCTAAAATTAGAATTAGAGCTTTTGGTTCACGAGGTTACAGCAAACTAACCCGGGTAAATATAAATATTTCTCCGTTTAGCCCTTCAGTCCACATTAAAAGTTGTGATCACTTTGAATTCAAGACTGTCTTTTATTGGTGAGCTGATTTTGGGAAACTAAACTTTTCAGCGAACATTGAGATTCTGGGTCGCTATGGTTACCCCTCAGGGTGCCTGTGCAGCTTCATATTAACAAGTTTATGTTTACAAGTTCATAGTCACACATATTAACATGAGTTAATCACACACAGGCAACTGCAAACTGTTAAGATGGTTCCCTAAGCTAGAGATAGCTAGGATAGTTAATAGCCAGGTTAACTGGTCCATAGCATCCCGTTAAATAGTCTGGTAGGAATACATGACCCCCCTTACTTTAAAACGGCGTGGACAGGGGCAACTGAAGTTTTCAGACGTTCGGTTGGCATGGCACTAGGGGTAGAGGCTATAACGTCAAAATAAACATGGAAGGTGAAATGAAATGAATATGCTGCTCTGTCTCTACAATTTACTTAGTTTAGTTAGTGTATTTCGAGTACAAGTACTTTTCCTGAATAGATACGCGTTACTCCTGCGCAGAAGGCAAGCACTGTACTCGGTGTGCTTAAACTATGGGTGAAAATACGGTTTAAAGTAAACCATACAATGAGCGGCGATTCTGGGTATAGCGAGGCCGAACAGCTAGCTGGTGGGACAATTTTGTATATGCCTAAATTAAATGATATATCAAATATAAACATTTAAAAAAAAAAAAAATCTGATGTTCGTGGTGCCGCTATTTTACGCCTGAAATGGGCACAATCCTGTTAGTAAATGAGGCCCTCAGTGTGTCTCCACTTTATATTGTGACTCACAAGCTGGGTCGAAACAATAGGAAACATTATGGATTGTCTTCTGTGGTTTATAAACGATGAAGTCCAATAAAAGCTTTTTGTATGTCTAACCCTCTGGAGTCAGGCATGGTGATTCTGACGTTTTGGAAAAATGGTGGTAAAAATGATGTGTTCCTCTCAAAGCTCCCAGCTCCAGAACACTACACTTGAACAGATGATTTAGATAATGATACCTTATTAAGAACACTACACTTGAACAGATGATTTATATAATGATACCTTATCAAGATAGATGATAAGGGAACCTCTGTTGCTGAGGCTGTCTGTCTGGTTCATCTCATATTTCTGAATGTAACGATCTTTCCCATTAGTTAGCTGTAGAGTAAAGAAAGGCTTCATTAATAAATAAGCCAGTTACTACTGCCAAGCCAACTACTACTACAAATAAATATATAACAAGGTGTAATCACTGCAAATAAAGCTTCTTACCGCGGAGAGGTCTGTCACATCTACTACAAATCCAGTCAGAAAGGTGACATCCAGGATGGTCATGGTGGCATCCTCATTTGACATAAACCTGAGAAACAAACGCAGCATCTGACACTGTTGTACTTTCTCTGTATGCTAATGTTCTGTATCTAGTCATGAGTAGCTCACTATTTCAAGCTCAGATCCACAAGCTATCACAATTTGTGTATTTATATTGATGTATATACACAAATTGTGATAGCTTGTGGATGTTTTACATGAAGGTTTTACACAAAATGTGTGTTTTACACAAAATGTATGTTTATATATATATATATATATATATATACACACACACAGTTGCAATCGGAAATATTCAACCCCCTCACCTAAAAAGATGTTCAATTAAATAAAATTATGTTTATATAGCGCCAAAACAATACAATTGTCACAAGGCGCTTTTATAGTGATGGGAGTCGAGGTTAATGAAAACATATGGCAAAAAGTCTCAAAATAATATTTATCGATACATATGAGTTATTTTGAGAACATAAATTGACTTAACTTTAAGTTCAAATGGAAATGTAACTCTTTTCACAAATCTGTGTGTGCATTATTATTCAACCCCCAGCTTCAGTACTGTGTGGAGCAAAGCCTATATATGTTTATACTAGTGCTGTCAGTTAAACGCGCTATTAAAGGTGTTAACGCAAACCCATTTTAACGCTGTTCATTTTTTATCATGAGATTAACGCAATTTTTTTTTACATTTTAAACTTTTAAACTACGTTTAAACTAAAACAGTGCTACATGTCTCAGTGTTGTGTCATGTCTCAGTTATGTGTCACATACCAGTTTAAAAGTTTCCGCTTCACACCGAAACATACTTCTGGGTGAATTACATTTCAAACATGAAAAACACTGCAGTATGGTACTTACTGGACATCAATGGTGAGTAGATAACTCTCTTTATAACCCTCCTTAACTGGAAGTACAGACACATATTGCTTTAGGGCACAGTGCTACTCCTGCAGCCTCTAAACACTTATAAGCAGTAGTATTATGGCTGGTTTTAATGCATTACTAGTGCTATTATATTATGCATTATGATGATACATATACTATGCACGTTTTTTTGGCCTATATCGCCATGCTCTGCCAGAGTATTCACAAATTCTTATCATATAATAGATAGCCACAATATCAAAAAGAAACCATAAGACCACATTGAGTGAGTTCATCCTACCCCTGTCTTTTTTCACCATGGTCACATTCAGCGTGAAGTTTTCACATTTCAGATTTTCCTCAATTGGGGCCACATAGTATATCTGCTCGACCTAAAGCAAGAAATGAAATGATAGCAGTCAGATAACACTTTGAAGCTCACACACTGTACCAGTATGCAGCCCAAAAGAAAATATCTGTTGTACTCTCTGTGTAGCCTACAAGTGGTTCACATGTGAAGAAACCATGTTTGTCTGTCTGTCTGTCTGTCTGTCTCAATTTAAACATACATGCATGTTATTATTTTTCAAATGTTATGTCTAAAGGGCTGAGAACCTTATCATTTTATTCAGCAGCAGATTTACTATATAATCCATACTATTACTTTCACCTTTAGATTTTTGGATTGGATACTTACAAGGACAGTGCCTTTGCCTCCACCTCTGGCTGTGAAGATGAGGTCTTCATTCAGGTCAAACTGTGGTTGGAAAACAAATATGCAAACATGCAGTTATATACATGTACATATACAAAGTATGCATACTGACTGATTTGTGGATAATGTAACAGATAACTACTTGAACTTTAACGGACTCTTTCCCCTCAGCAAATGTGTTATACTGTATATGACACTAAAATAGAGTGACCCATCTTCTCAGTAAGTAAATATTTAGAAGCTCAATACATTATTTTACAGGATATTAGTGAAGTATATAAGTTCATTATGATGGTACTTTTTGTTACAGAATGAGATTGTAAAGTGTTACTATTGACAGACCTTTTCAGAGCGGGTTGCAAATGCATTGTTCTTTGTCCAAGCCCATTCAATTAAGTCATCTCGCCCTGATGAACTAATTTCAATTTTGAGGTCTTTGGGCGGTGCTGTCTTTGCCTGGACCCTGTACTCTGCCACGGCCTGGAACACCATGATGGTGGACTAGAGAGGAATAGATGAGCAACAGGATGAGAGGGAGAGATGAGCAACATGAAGTCGATTCAACATGCTGAGCTAAATAAAATGAGGTCAGAGGTCAATATTAGGGTCCTATAGGATTAGATCTGTAAATGGCATTTATCTTAGTGGAGCCCATCCAATGAATTGGCAAGCCAATATTATTGGGTTATATAAGCCAATTATTTACGTATCAACATTTATGACAACCGAAATTTAAAATATTAAGTAACAGAAAGCTCGAAGACAGATCCTTCATCTATATTACCAGTGCTGTCATTGCATAAATTGCCCACCATCTCCAAGATGGCCGCCCTCCTTCACATAAACTCTTGTCCCCAATCCCATGAGCCCCCCCAGTGAATGGAATGAGGAGTTTATATAGTGGTGGAGGGAGTGACAGGTGCAGGTAATCAGACAGTCAGGGGATTGGGAAGGTGACTGAGGCAGGTCTGTTGAATCAGGAGGGGACGTGGCAGCAGCAGGGTCTACTACAGTCTACTACAGATATGAAGGTCATAACTACCAAACAACAAAGAATGTACAATTATACAATTTGATGTCTATAAAGGAGAGCCCTTATTAGCATCTGGAGTTACGACCGTAACCCCGGTTCCCTTAGCAGGGACCAGATATAACATATGGGACGTGACGTAGTCACGAAACCAATCGAAGCATTATTCACTCACGCCGGAAGGCAGAGATGCGTCCAATCACTCTCCAGAGCCCGCCCCTTCTGGAGCACATAAATACCTGTGATGGACAAGCAACATCCTCTCGAATACAGAGCTTGAAACACAAACCCAAGAACAAGACACTGTAAACGCCACGCTTGTAATATCTGGTCCCTGCTAAGGGAACTGGGGTTATAGTCGTAACCCCAGATGTTCCCTATCGCAGTGGACTCCGATGTAACATATGGGACCGTATCCCATCACGCGTGAATAACAGTGAACAAAAAAAACACACACCAACCCGTCATTGTCTTGCCCTCCTAGAAGGTTCATACAGTAGCCGGTTGTGCATATTACAGGCATTGATTTCACTCATAGTCTACAGGGATCACTGATCACCTGCCTGCAGAACTGCCCATAAGATTTTGTTCACTTGCGTCTAATGCATAGAAGCTGATGAACACACACATCATTTAATCATTCCCAGGCTCTGGGGATCACAAATCGCCTGCCTGTAAAACACCTTGAAGGAAACTAGGTTCAGCCACATCTAACGTATAGAACTTAATGAAGGTGTGGCGAGAACTCCAGCTTGCAGCTTTACAAATGTATTCTACTGACGCTCCTTTTAATAAGGCCCAGGAAGAAGAGAATCCTCGACTAGAGTGTGCACGCAGTCTCTCTTGGGGTTCTAAGGACAAACTCGTATACGACAACCCAATAGCCTCTACTATCCACCGGGAGAGGCTCGGTTTTGATACAGGTCTGCCCCTCGCTTGTGCGCCAAAGCACGCAAACAGCTGATCCGATTGTCTGAACGCCCCCGTGCGCTCCACATAACACTGGAGAGCACGCACCGGGAGTTTGTTCAAACGCTCCTCCTCTGCGGACGCAAAAGGCGGAGGTGAAAATACTGCCAACTCAATCACCTGGTTACGGAATGGGGTTGCCACCACCTTAGGTGTATAAGCAGCATTCGGTCGCATAACCACTTTGTCCCCAGCCACCGAGAACTGAAGGCACGATGGGCTGACAGACAGGGCTTGCATTTCACCAATGCGCTTTGCTGACACTAGTGCCAGTAACAGCACGTTTTTAATGAGAAATGTTCATGTCCACTCTCTCTATGGGCTCAAACGGAGGCCCTGTGAGTGCACGTAACAATACTAGCAGATCCCATGAGGGTATAAGATGCCTCACACCAGCCATAAAGCCTGACACTAGAGGATGGCTGCCTGGGGATTTACCATTGATACCTGCATGGCAGGCTGAGATGGCCGCCAGGTATACTTTGAGGGTGGAAGCAGCCTTCCCCTCATCAAACAACTGCTGTAGGAATTCTAATATGACGCTCAGCGCGCAGTTAATGGGGTCGCACTCACGTGTGGCGCACCACCGTTCAAACCTGTGCCACTTCAGCGTATAGAGAGATCGGGTCGATACCGCCCGAGCACTCTGGATTGTAGCCACTACTGAGTCTGACAGACCTGAAGCTAGAAGCCTGTTCCTTTCAGGTGCCAGGCTCTGAGCTGCCACAGCTCCGGCCGGGGTAACCAGATTGTCCCGTGTGCCTGTGATAGGAAGTATCGGCTGTAGAAGCCCTTGTTTATCTCCTTGGGAGGAACATTTAATATCGCTCCTTTTCGGAGTAGGGAGTCTATCTCCTGTTGTAGGAAATTGGTCTGCCCCTGCGGCACTACTGACTGAACCACCCCTCTGAATCTTGGAGGGGGGCGAGCAAACTGTAGCGTGTAAACCCACTGAAATTGTATTGAGTACCAATGGCGATGCAGCGCACCGCTCATGGCCAATCTGCCTATGTCTAGATCTGCGCCCGCTCCACCTAGGGAGGGGGACGAGATCTGGGGTTGCCCCCTCACGGTTTTTGAAAAAATGTGGTTGTGTGGTGCAGTGGGTGCACCGAGGGGGGAGTTACACAAGCATGCCTTATTTCTGCGCATGAGTGGTCTCTGGCCGGGGAAACCAGATTGTGCCGTGTGCCTGTGATAAGAGGCCTCTCCGAAGAGGCAGCTCCCAGGACGGCTGCACCGACATTCTGTACAGATCCGCACACCATGGCCGGTTGGGCCAATTGGAAAACACTAACAGTATTTCTCTGCACTCCTCCATTATTCTGCTCAGCACATGCTGGAAGAGAGGGACCGGGGGAAACGCATACAAGCGCATGTCCGGCCACGGGTGGGCTAGTGCGTCCACCCCCAGTGGGGGGTCGCCCCCCAACGGGAACCAGAGCGGGCAGCAGGTGTTCTGCCTGCTGGTAAACAGGTCCACCTGGGCTCTGTGAAAACACAGCCAAATCTGATCGACCACCTGAGGGTAGAGGCACCAGTCCGCCGCCTGAGGGTTGCCCCTCGATAACAGGTCTGCCCCCCAGTTGAGGTGGCCTGGAATATGAATTGCTCTGAGGGAATGGATGTGATCCGCTGCCCACAGCAACAGGCGGGTTGCCAGGAGATGCAGTGGCCGAGACCGCACCCACCCCCTGGCGGTTTATGTACGCCATAGCTGATGTGTTGTCTGTTCTGACCAGCACACGACGACCACTTAACCCGGGCAGAAAATGTTGCAGAGCCAGAAAAAAACGTTTGCAGGTCTAACACATTTATATGTGACTCGGCATCCGCTGCAGACCAGCGGCCGTTCACCGATCTCCCTCCGCAGAGTGCACCCCACCCCATTGTGGAGGCGTCTGTGGTTACCACTTTGCTTCTCGTTACTATGCCCATTGGGGCCGCCGCTATGAAGAATTGTGGCGGCCTCCAGATCGCCAGGGCCTTCCTGAATCTGGAGTCTACCGTCACTCTTTGGTAACTGTTCCTGGCGGAACTGAGTTTTAAAGAGAGATACCACATTTGAAAAGGGCGCATGTGCAACATTCCCAGAGGCAGGGCGATCGCAGCAGATGCCATCATGCCCAACAGTCTTTGGCAGAGAAGAGACGAGACTCTTTGCCTTAGCCTGAACTGATTTACGCACGAGCTGATGGCCCTTATTCTTTCTCGAGACAGACCGACTGTCATTGAGTCTAGTGTCATGCCCAGAAAATGCGGTTTGGCTGGGGCTCAAAGCGCTTTCGCCTCTGTTCACCACAAAGCCTAGGCGATGTAAATGTGACACTACTAGGTGGCAATCTTGCTTTGCTGCCTCCTTTGAACGACTGCAAATTAACCAGTCGTCCAGGTAATTGAATAGACTGAGCCCTTGTTGTCGTAACGGGGCGATGGCCACTTCTACGCACCTTGTGAAAACCAGCATTCTGAAAAGTCAGCATTCTGAACTTCCTTTTCACAACCGTCTTGTTCAGTATACGTAGATCTAGGATTGGCCGATAACCCCCGTCTTTTTCAGAACTAGGAAGTATCGGCTGTAGAAGCCCTTGTTTACCTCCTCGAGAGGCACGTTTTGTATCGCTCCTTTTTGGGGCAGGGAGTCTATCTCCTATTGTAGGAAATGGGTCTGCCCCTGCGGCACGACTGACTGAACCACCCCTCTGAATCTTGGAGGGGGGCGAGCAAACTGTAGCGTGTAACCCACTGAAATTGTATTGAGTACCAATGGCGATGCAGCGCACCGCTCATGGCCAATCTGCCTATGTCTAGATCTGCGCCCGCTCCACCTAGGGAGGGGGACGAGATCTGGGGTTGCCCCTTCACGGTTTTTGAAAAAATTTGGTTGTGTGGGTGCAGTGGGTGCACTGAGGGGGGAGTTACACAAGCATGCCTTATTTCTGCGCCTGTTGGGGCAGTGGTCATAACATATGAGTGTTGTGCTTGTGGGGACTGGTATACCATGCTTGACATTATTGTTGCATGTGAGCAGCAGGCGGCCTTTCCCTGGTGGTGGCGGAGGATCCACCACCCCCCCTCTTCTCTTTGGCGGCCGTGGCCGCGGATCAGGTTGCCGTAGGCTTGCCCCGCCTTCCCCCACGGCGAGCGGCATGCTGGCGTGGGGCACGGGACGCGTTCTGAGCCGGGCGGGGGGCCGGCTGTTGTTCCTGAGGCTGGGCGGAGGGGACGGAAGGGGTGTCTCTGCCAGCCCCGGCGCGCCTGAAACTTGGCTGGGGGTGCAGCGGGTGAGCCGGAGGGAGAGGTCCGTCGAGGGGTCTCTGGCCAAGGCGCATCGTGGGGGAGGCAGGCGACAGGTAGCCCGCCACGGTGTCCTCCACCGGTGGGAAGGAGAGGTAGCCGATCTCCTTTGCCTAGTTGAGGTGAAGGTAGGCGGCGAAGCCAGGGACCGGGGCACGCCCTGAGTAGGGGGTGGCCCACGTGGTCGTTAGCTCTCCATGCACCTCCGCGAAGAAGGGGATGGGGCTGGGAGGCGTTAAGGGGGGCCCCCGTAGAATTCCCCGTCCAGCAGTGAAGTCTGCACACGGGAGGGGGAGGGAGGGGAAGACCCAGGCGGCCCGCCTCCCTCAGCGTTACCTCATGTAGCTGCTGGCCCATGGTCCTGGTTGAGACCGAGGGAGAGGTTGCCCGCGGTTGCTCAGCCACGTCCAAACCCAGGCTCTCTGACTCCAGCCTGAAGTCCAATTCCGGAGCGGGCTGGTCGTCAAAGCTGGTGGACATCTCCACCGCCTCCTGGTCTGTTGCTACCAGGAGGGCGGGTGAAGGAGTGGGAGAGGGAGACGGGCTAGAGGGTGCAGCTGCGGCGCGCACGCGGTTGCCTGACACCCCACTGCCTGAAGCCGATGGAGCACGCAGCCCAACTGGGGGAATCTCCCCAGTCGGCGCTGGCGTCGGCTTCTTAGTGTCCTTGTGCTCCTAATACGCAAGACGCTTCGTTGCTCTGGCCAGCATCACGCTGGCACAGACGTCGCAGACGGGGTCGTCACCACTGAGTGCTGCCTCCGCGTGGTCCCTCCCCAGGCCGACAACGCATCGGCGGTGTCGGTCCCCCTTGTCCTTGGCGTGCCCACAGTCTGGGTACGCCTGCCTCGACATGTCTGAAACGAAAGAAAGTTAGTACGAGTCCAAACTATCACAACGAAGCACGTTGAATAGCAGACAATAGCTAGCAAGCTAGTCAGATAGCTAGCCAGCTAGCAGATAGTAGCTCGAACTTCTCTGGCTAAAGCCAATTCACAGCGCTCCGAGCTAGTAAGGGGACGTAACCCACAACTCACCAACTCAAAGGATAGAGATAGAATTTAAGAATTGCATTGCGTGTAGCGAAATCACTTGGAGCGGTTCACTTCAAGCGAAGATATGAAAGAGGATGTTGCTTGTCCATCACAGGTATTTATGCACTCCAGAGGGGGCGGGCTCTGGAGAGTGATTGGACGCATCTCAGCCTTCCGGCGTGAGTGAATCGTGCTTCGATTGGTTCCGTGACTACGTTATGTCCCATGTGTTATATCTGGTCCCTGCTAAGGGAACCGGGGTTACGGTCGTAACCCCAGATGTTAATAAGAACTCTCCTTCATAGACATCAAATTGTATAATTGTACATTCTTTGTCCACTGCGATAGGGAACCAGACAATTATTTAAATTACACCATGTACTATATTACACAGGACTCTTCAATCACTATGCTAAATGGAGATCTTTGTACTAAAGCAGTTAGGTTTGAATTGGTGCCATTACATCAATGCAACCACAACTGTATGTGCCTTTCATTCTCTATGAAAATAATTATACAAGATGTATGCATTGTAAGTAAATAAATACATACATAATGTATTAAAATTAGTGCTGGGCTTAAAGATTTTAATTGCGATTAATCGCATGATATCCCTGATTAATCGCGATTAATCGCATTTGTATACGCAAAATCCAATAATTAATTCAAAAGTAATGTATAGCGCACTTTTATTTTAAATGTTCTGCCATATGAACGAAAGTGCCATAACATTTGTTGTGCAAACACTTTTAACATCAGCATTTTAATACAGTAGCAGATAAATAAAATATTCAGTTTAAATCTCAACTTAAACAATGTTATCAAAGCAAATACAAAATTAAAGCTCATTGCCACTGCCAGGGCATTAATGTTATCCTGTTTGTTATGAAAAAGAAAAAAACTGGCAAAAAAATCCTGAGCCACAATCATATCATTAAAACAGGCAATTTCTGAGGTAACAGCAGAAACATTTTACTTTCATCAGGGAGCAGCATAACCAGTCTATGTTCAGTACCAAATGTCCCTGAGTGAGAAACCAGAAAACACTTTCAGTGCAGTTTGTCAAATCCTAGAACTTGACACTGTTATTTTAAATGTACTGCCATATGAACTAAAGTGCCATAACATTTGTTGTGCAAACACTTAACGTCAGCATTTTTATATAGTAGCAGTTAAATAAAATAAATACTTTGTGTAATTCTCAACTTAAACAATGTTATCAAAACAAACACAAAACTAAAGCTTATTGCCACTGCCAAGGCATTAATGTTAGAGTGTGGTGAAGCACCAAAAAGTTCACTGCTGGCAGTTACTCTGCTGTACGTAGTCTGCCGAAGCCTCCCTCCACTGTCTGTTTCGTTGAATGATTTGCAATTATCACATGTATGTATATATGTCTTTGGCGATTTTAGCCTAACTATCGAGATTCTAAGTAACATGGAGACCAACCTTTGTTTGGTACTCTACGTAGATCATAAACCCTTGAATATACAAACGACTCAATTAAATCGGTTGAGAAATGTAAACACTATAGTGCTTTTTATCCAGCTCCACCTTAGCTCCACCGTTCACTTGCGTTTGTTTACAGTCCAGCCTTTACCTTCCCAAGATGGCGGCGAGTTGGCACGTCGCAGCAATCATAATCATATATATATAGGTCTATGGCAGCAATGCCCTTCTCCATGTTTGTTTATCCGCCCATTCTTTTCTTTTCCGGTTCCGCAGCAGTCAGCAGCAGACTTTTACAAAATAAAAGCCTGTGAGCAACAGACTTTTAAAATAATAAAAAAAATAATAAAACCTGCGTTAACGTGCGATAAAATAATTGTCGGCGTTAATTAATTGATGCGTTAACGCAATAATAACGCGTTAACGTGCCCAGCCCTAATTAAAATAAATAAATAATGTGCCTAACTGATAAATGTGGCAAAATACATTTTGTGATTTGTCATTTGTCTTTGCCTCTCCACAGTAGGAGATCACTTTCAAGACTTTTTATTTCTGGTACCTTGACGATGATTGAACTACCTTGTGCTGTCTGTTCCAGCTTGGTACATTCATTTGCATTTCAAAACTCACCTTTTTAAACAGCATTTATCTCATTAGTTCATTTGTTTCAGCCATACTTTTATGAATACAATCATAGATTTGGTATTTGGTATTATCATTATTATTATTATAGTAATACTGGATGGTTTTACTTTGAAAAGCATTGTAAAGCATCTTGAGTAGTTTGTTTAGTGCATAAAAGGGGACTTTTTAATGGGACACTATACATCAAATAAGCGGTAGACAGTTTATAGTATTAGTGAACTGTCAACAGCAAGCAAGGAGGAGACACAAAGCAGAAGAAAAATGGAGGGTTGTTTTGACAGAGCTGTCACTTTGTAAGTAGGCCTATAGTGTTTAGTCCTCTTGGTAAACATAAGCTGTAAAGGAAAGCTAAATGCATAGCTACATTTTGGTGTATTCCAGTGCTCTGGGAGACATCTCTGTGATTACGAAACATTACGATATGATTCCTACCTGTGTGGTGCCATATCCTCCACCAGATCGTCTCTGTGCGTTCAGCCAGTTCACTACCACTCCTGCCTTCTCAAACTCCTTCATCTTCACCAGGGCCAGCAGGGCATAGGCTGTGGCCTCCAGGGTGAGATAGTGTCTGCCTCTGACAGGCCAGTGTGTGTCATCTGAAGAGTTTACCAAAACAGTGAAAATTCCTACTCAGGCAGTATGACTCTTTTTATTTGATGAAGGGACCGGCATAGGTCATAAGAATATGCCATAGTCAATAATTCAATGATATTATACCTAGTTATAATTGTTACTTTTATTTGGATTGAACTAGCATGTAAACAGTTCCTGGGTGAATATACTCTTGGGCTGACCTGGGGTGTGAGGTGTGATATTAGACTCTCACCTTCCCCCCCCCAGGTCGAGACAAAGAGCCCTGCACCCATGGCCCATTTGAATAGACGGTAACACCCCTTGAATATCAGTGTATTTAACAGACTGTTCCTCAAGGAATAAGTTAGACGAGTCTGAGGTGAAACTATGAGTGGACGTTCAGGCTTTGTCTCCCTTGGTTGGCCACCACTGTATACGATTAAAACCTGGATCTTGACTAACTAAAACCCAAGACTGAATCTTCAATATATGGTATAAATTATATACCATCAATTGGAGGTCCTACCGAGATATTACTTCTTGGAATTTTGCTGAGATTTCAGTTCTGCTGTAAAGATCCTCTTTACCCAGTTGACACAACGCTTTGGTAAGTAAACTTACCTAAATCTTGGGAAATATAGGAAGTAGAGTCTTGTGTAATAACAGAAATCTTATTTTATTTTACTTTTATTTTTATTGTGATTGTCTTAGAAGTTGACACACACTGTGATTGTCTTAGAAGTTGACAAAACACTCCTAGTTTTTCGGGTATTGGTCCGAGGCAGTCTGAGCTGTGCTTGTTGACATACTCTACGTGTTTTACTTACCGCTCAGATAGATTTCCCAAGAGGATAAAAGTGTTGTGGTCATAAATGGGTGTTTGAAAAGGGATCTACAGCATTTTTAATATTTGAATTTAGAAATTGTTCTAGGTCAATTTGTAAATTATTTACATTAGATTGTGGAGATTCAGTTCTTGAATTCGACCAGTCATGATTCAAGACATAAGATTCCTTTAAGTCCAGATTTCACAATGCTTTTGATAAAGTCAGATGTTAGACTGCTAAATAGACTGTGTCTGTTCACACAAAAGTTACAGACAGCTCTCACGCATACCACTTAATTCACACTTCAGGTACAGCCCATTACGCTGAAGTGATCAGACCCTAGCCTGGTAGCAGGAGTGGAGACTTTAAACATTTTTGTGCCTACACATTGATTTTCTTAACCCAAGTTAAAATCAGTGTATGAAGTGTTACAATTACGAATAATTGTAAGCATATATATATAACGGAACAGAGTCTTCATCCTTAGTGTACGGGTTTAAGATACATGGAAAATAAGATGCTTTTTTTTCGGAAACCGTACGTGATCTCACAGCAGCAGACGACTGCTGTTAGATCAAAAGGGGGAGGAGTTGAGCTTCAGAGAGAATTGACCTTAATAAGATGATAACTGCAGAATGTGTTTTTCTCAAAACAGGTTTTAGCTGCTGAATTTCTGACTTCATCAAATGATCCAGGAGCAATGAATGAATTAAGGAAGGCCTTAAATGGTTTGGCATTTAAGTGCCATTGGAATCTGGATTAAAATGGATTTTATGAGATAATTTTGTAACTAACTAACTAACTAACTGTAACTCTGTAAACAGATTGATTCCTTTCTCTTAGGGATGGACTCACCTGTCTCCTGAACAAGCGAATGAATGTGTGTGTATGCCTGTTGGCTGGCCAGCCGTCGTATGAATGAATGAATGAACTTACAGGACTGTTTAACCTACATTTGACCACTGACTTTGTCTTTAAGTGAAATTGTTTGAATTGAAGGAGATTTAAAAACGTTTTCTTTCTTTCAATCATTCCATTTCTTTCAAACATTCAGCTTCTTTCAAATCCCAATTCTCAGTTCTTTATTGGGTTAGTATGGGTCTGTGGCCTTTTCTTCTAGATGCAAATGCCCAGACCTTGCAGGTAACAGGATGATGTGATTTAAGCAAACCTGCTTTTGTTTGAGATTAAGCTGTCTGCAGTCTTTCACACCCAATACCAAATGTCTATTGTCTGATGTGTTGAGTATGCTAACAGGCTTCCTGCCTCATGGAGATGTTGGCCGGTATTATCTTTTTCTGAGATCTCGTTACAGACAGTTTTCTAGGAATATGGAGAATAGCGATGACAAAAAAGGAAGCAGCATCTCGCCAAGGCATCGAAAGGGGGGACAAACTCAGACCACAGCCAACACCATGAGCCATCAACCCAGATCAACACCTCTGGAATCCACAGGACCACGGCAACACCTGAACCGATGACCACCACTCCCCAAAAAGAGATGACGGGGACACCTCAAAGAAATGGCAATCTCCTGATATGCTAAGGGATGCATATGTGGAATGACCCCATAAGGAGCAAAGACCACAGGAGGGGAACAACTGAGACAAGCCAAGCGTCACAGACACACACACACACACACACTAACACGCACAAACACACACACACGTCATACCCCCTCCCAAGGAAAGTCAACCCTTGCTTTTAAACAAAGGCAAGACACAAGACACAGAGAAGACCATAGGAGGCAAACAACTGAGCCAAGTGTCAAGACACACACACAACACCTCTCAACTCCAAGGGACCACGGAAAAATCGGGAACGATTACCATCACCATCAAAGACACTCACACAGACATTCTGGACTCACACAGACATTCTGGAGTCACACACACACACACACACACACACACACGAACACACACACACACAGACACACACTTAACTGTATCAACCGTCAACCCACATTACAATAAAGTAATGCTCCATGTCATGTACCCCTCAGTAACCAGAAAGGAAATGTTTTAAGATGTTGTGACACTATAATGTATCTCCCATAATCCGTTATCTTCTGTACTATTGTTTAATCCTAACATTTCATTTTAGCTTAGTTTACCTTAGAGTTAACATGTGTAATTAAGTTTCTTCTGTGTTCTCACCGCTTGTAAACTGCATTTTCCGAATGGGTACCATGTACATATATGTATTACTTCTGTTATATTTCTCTGCTCTCACGGCTAAGATAGGATGGTTATGTTGACATAACATTGGGAAGGAATGTGTCCCTAAATCAGAGGTCCACACAATTGGAAAAAAAGCGTGGGGCACTCTGTAACATGGGTTTCGCCTTCCCTCGTGAGAGAATGCCACATTTATGAGACAAAGACTCAACAAAGCCACTCACTCAAGAAAAAGAAAATAGTTAAATGATCTGATGTTTAAGACATACAGTCTTAAAAAGGGGGAATGAAGGGACCGGCATAGGTCATAAGAATATGCCATAGTCAATAATTCAATGATATTATACCTAGTTATAATTGTTACTTTTATTTGGATTTAACTAGCATGTAAACATTCCTGGGTGAATATACCTTGGGCTGACCTGGGGTCTGAGGTGTGATATTAGACTCTCACCTTCCCCCCCCAGGTCGAGACAAAGAGCCCTGCACCCATGGCCCATTTGAATAGACGGTAACACCCCTTGATTTTCAGTGTATTTAACAGACTGTCCCTCAAGGGATAAGCAGACGAGTCTGAGGTGAAACTATGAGTGGACGTTCAGGCTTTGTCTCCCTTGGTTGGCCACCACTGTATAAGATGAAAACCTGGATCTTGACTGACTAAAACCTAAGACTGAATCTTCAATATATGGTATAAATTATATACCATCATTGACCACACCTTTTTTGACCATTCTGTCATAAGACAGACATAACTCTGTCATAAATATGTTAGGGCACATCATGGCTGCTGTCTAATGATATGACATTATGTATATATATATATATATATATTATATTTACAATTATCAGTTCAGTAATCGCCATAACAGCTCATCGAATTCCAGATGGCCTAATACAAATATGTTAGATGCTAGAAAGCAGAGACTGCATCAGGAGTTTTTAGAACTGCTGATGAGGAAAATAGCAAAACAGAATTTTTTTACATTTTGCATTAAATTACATTTAACCCTTATAATTCCATTATTTTTTTATTATTCAAGTATTTGCTCAAAGTATTGTTTTCTTGTAAATGGCAAGAACCCACCTGAGATAATTTAGTCATAAACTTAAGTGAAATGCCTAGCATGTTCCATTCAGTCTATTCAAGTTCTTATATACATATATAATATACATTGTTTCTGTGGAAATGACAAGAACCTACCTTCATGGGAGAACTTGTAAAGAATGCTCTTGACTGGTTTGCCAGAATTGGCCAGGGCATAGGAGACCATGGCGGCAGCGTAGGGATTCTCCAGTTTGGGAATGCTACTCTCCAAATACTGTAGAGATTTCTCCATGCTTTCATCAAGATTCTGCATGCAATAGATGGGCGGGCAGGCAGACAGAAAGATAGATATTTCATATACTTTATATGTCAAATGTATATATATGTAGATAGAACAATTAGGACAATTAGACATGTGCGCACTCGATATGGGTAAGGATGACTTACATTGATTTTGTCTGCACAGATCTTCTTGCTCTCTTGAAAGGCTATCAGGACAAAGGCTGTCATGGCAGCTCCTGAGGTCTGAAGGAGTTGCAGATCAGAATTAATAATGACTGACAATAATCAATAATCCAATTCATTTCATATTCATTTGTATTTGTTGCCTTTAAATTGGACTTAAGTTCAAATGTGAGGGTCTCTGGTTGAATGTCCTGCCATAAAGAATGCCATAGAGAGGTTTGAGGCCATTAGGTGTCTTCTCCTCACCTCTCCTCTCAGGTCATAGCAAAGTGTCTTTATATTTTTTATACCCTACCCCCATGAATACAGGCCTCTGAGACTTTTGCTCACAGCTGGATCTCTTCATCAAAAACTTCCCCTGTGAACCAACATTGTGGCATTTCCTTTCTCAGAGGAAGCAGACTGATACCTATGTATGTGCAATTGGTTGACACCCCTTTATGCTGGGTAGGATACTTCAACTTCCTCCTTCTCTTCCTTCTCTCCCTTGATGCGCATCATTGTAAGAATAAAGCCTGTTTCCAGATTGATCTTTCTCTGACTGAGTCTCCACCAACCTTTTGGTACTATGAAAAATACCAACAGTCCTCCCCTGAAACATCCCCCTACATAGAGATGTGTCATCATGCTGTATGGCAGAACAACAACAACAACAACAATAATAATAATAATAATAATAATTAATTTATTCAATTGATCAATGATATGGCAATCGTATGTGTTCATCATTTGTCAACGTTTATTTTTTGTAAATAAGCTAATTTTAGATCATAAAAATATGGACACATAATTGGTTAAGGAGACGTTAAAAGTTGTTGACAAATGATTCCATATGTCTCATCTTAGCTTAGCTTAGCTATTTTTGTTTGGGGAATATAGTAAACTAGTAGGCCCAGTTCTCAAGTTGGTGCAGAAAGTGGTAGGGATTGGGGAACAAAGTTCCATAGAGGAGGACAAATTCCATAATAATGACTGAAGCTGCCTTTGGATTCTCCACCTGTCCACTCACTCACTACATATATCAATCTATTGAGTTCACTATGTATGCACATTGAAAACAAGGAGAGATTTCGGACACTACATTCCAAAATATTCGATGTCGGTAATCCTAGATAGCAAGCATATATACGTGCACTCTTTTGGTCAGCACCTCACTGGTGGTGTGCCACTTTTGTCCGCTCTCGAACCACCATCTTCTTTAGTTTAACTGGGCATGGATGTTATGAAAATATCATCAAATCTTCCTGGAAATACTAAATCATATCCTTGGCATAGTCTATTTAAAATATCAGCTGCTAAATAAAAGAGGTTCATGGCACTACAAGGCTCTCAAGGTAAAAAAAATGGTAAATGGTAAAATAAATATAAAGGGTTGGTGAAAAATAATAGTATAGCGTAGCTATGTCAGTTATCGGACAGTGTCAAACATCCGCCATTCTGTTAAACAATCGAAATGGATTAACAATCGATATGCTCAGTTTAATAATGGGTTAACATGACAACGCAAACGTTTGCCGTTAACACACGCCTTCCAATAATTAACACTGTTAGGATAAATGAATAAATAAAAAAAAGTTTTTAAAGCAAGTGGCAAACAGTGGGTCGTATAACTCACCAGTGGGCCGTATAACTCAACAGTGACCGGCTCGAAAATCTGTGAGCAAAAGGCCAGCGGACCTCCAGTTGGCCGACAATGGTCCATTGGCCTTTTGCTATCTGGGACTTAGCAAAATCTTAATGCAAACATGGCAACGGACTGTAAAATGGTATGATGTGAACTAGCTCTCTTAGACCAGACAGCAACGATGACGTGTATTCTTCAGCAGCACACGTAACTTTATTAACTATATCCAGCCTCTTACATCAGTCATTACTCAATGGTCAAGCGCACCCTAGTGGCCTGACATTCCACTACACGGACCTTCTTGCCTTCGGTGAAATTAGTAAAATGATGTAACTGCTTCTAGTTGGTTTTCCCCAAAAAGGGGGCGTTACCATTTCGATGACACAACACTGCAGTAATCTATATAGTGGGTGAGTGGATAATTCAGACATAACTCAGTATAGTTGTGTGTGTGTGTGTGTGTGTGTGTGTGTGTGTGTGTGTGTGTGTGTGTGTGTGTGTGTGTGTGTGTGTGTGAAACTTGTAGATGGTGTATTGTTTAGTTAGATATGCAGATATTTATGTTTACTTGTCTTTACGTCTGTTAGTATGTAAGTCCAGTGACGTTCAAAAAGTAGCTCCTGATATCACCAAATTAGATGCTATTTCAGCAACAGATTGACAGTGTCTGTTAGTACCACACTACATTAGATGGTATTTCAGCACTCTTTAACAGTGTCTGTTAAGTACTTCTTAATAGTAGCGAAGCAAGGAACGCATACTCACGCCATGTTCACACTACATGCTTCTTTGGGAAACCAATAAACTAAAAAGAATATAATCACTCATAGAGAAAGCTTGGGGTAACCGCCAAGATTCACTGTTGTTAGGAGAACAGGCCTGTTGAACAGAAATGGGCAGAGCAAGACATAACATGATTACATACTGTATAATCACGTTTGTCTGTGAAAGAACCATCTGGCCGCTGTTTTTCCCTGATCAGCCACTTGAGAGAGTCGCAGATCACATTTTCGTTAATGCTGATGACGTCACTGGCCATGGAGAAGACTTTAGCTCCGTAGGCTGTGAGCCTGCCAAAGTGAGGGGAGGATGTAAGAGTTGTCAACAGTCACAAGTCACAGTTTTTCTGGGAAAAGTATGACATGTTTTCAATCTTTGTATTGCTTTTGCAAGCCTGTCAAGTCTAGTCTAGTCAGTTTGATTTAACAAGTGCTGCTGGATCATCATGGAAAACAAGCTTCTCACATCTTGATTGCTATAATCTGTAGACAAGACTGTAATCAATACTTAAGATGGATGTGGTTGACTCACCAAGTATTACCATTGTTTCCTTTGAATACTCCAGAAGAGCCATCTGGTTTGTAGTATACAAGCTGGTTTTGATGGCCTGTGACACATATTTAGATTACCTCACAATTTGCTAATATCATATCTAGTGATATTGTTTGCAGTATTAGACTAGATTGCTGTTTCTTGATAATGACCATTGGAAAAATGTATGACCGCTGGCAATGGCAACGGGTTTTGTGCTTCTGATTTCAAGCAGGCTTTTACTTGAGTAATCATTGTGGTTGCTAAGCTCATTCATGTGGTTGCCATAGTAAATAAGTAAGTAAGTAAGACTTTATTTATATAGCACATTTCGTACAAGAGTTGCAGTTCAAAGTGCTTTACATAAAATCAATAAAAGCAAGCAGCAAGAGCAATACATGGAGTAAAAAATCGTATCAGAACCTGGTGTTCTGATAGGCTTCTTGGATTACTAAAATCATGATAAAAGGAATAAAAGTAATAAAAGTAATAAAACCCTTCTGCCTGGTCTCTAGCTCAGTCGGAACCATAGTGGTGCTTCATAGATTCCGCCTTACCCTGTTAAATATTTTTCCTAGCTATGTTTCCGCCCAGAGGCCACCCTTCCTTCTATACCCTTCCTTCAGAGGCCTTCTCTTCCTCTTCCACCGAGCGCGTAGCTTCAGGAGGGACACTAGCTCTCCTTTACAGGCTTAAGGAAGGTGAGAAATAAATAGTGTTTAGTCCAGTTGTTTTTACTAGATCTAGTGTGTTTCCGTGCCGGTGTGTTGGATCTGTTATGTGTTGAGTTAGATCGAAACTGTCGAGGAGATTTAAAAGCTCAATAGTTCTTGGGTCTGCTTTTTTATTTACGTGGATATTTAAGTCTCCATTCAGGACTATTTTGTCATATCTGGTGACACATAGTGATAATAGTTCAGAGAATTATTGTATGAACATTGGCGAGTGCTTGGGTGGCCGATATATAATAACAAACAGTACTGATTCGGTTTTGAGCGCTATAGCAAGATATTCAATTGATGTAAATTCACCTAGCTCAGTGATTTTGAACAACAGTTTGGATGAGAAAATAGCTGCGACTCCTCCACCTCAACTCCGTGATCTTTTTCAAGTTGAGACAGCTAACACAGTCTGGAGAGTCTTTGAGTGTCATGGGATTGAGTGGCTAAACTAGGCAAGATTAACTGAAGCTAAGCTAGGCTACGCTCTGATGGGGTGTAGAAAAGAATTTAAGTTCCAGGGAGGCACCGTATGAGCCGAGGAAATAGCTTGAAAGTGGATAGAGCAGTTAGGCAGTATCTAAGTAGCATTAATGTAACATTAATGTGAAAAAAGCAAGCGATAGCAGGCAAGAAGCAGGAGCAGCGGTGAGAAGCTGGTTCCAGGAGGAGTTTCTAAACTAAATTACTCCAGTGTTCTTATGGTGGCTTATAGGTTGGCATTACGGTAATGGCCGCTTGGATATTGCAAGGGTAACTGATGGTGGTTGCTAGGGTAGTCATGGTGGTTGCTAGGTTGGGATTATGGAGTGGTTGCTAGAATGTCACTTGGGTAACTGATGTGGTTTCTAGGTTGACATTACGGTAGTAGTTGCTTGGATATTGCTAGGGTAACGGATGGTGGTTGCTAGGTTGGGATTATGGTAGTGGTTGCTAGAATGTTGCTTGGGTAACTGATGTGGTTGGTAGGGTCTTGATAGGGTAGTCATGGTGGTAGCTATGGTAATTGAAGTGGTTGCTAGGGTTGTAATTATGGTCTCTCTCTTTCTCTATCTATCTGCCTTTAACAATATCTTTCTTTATGTCCTCATCACTTTCCCTGTCACACTCCATACTGTCTCTCTCTTTCTCTCTGTTTATCTCCCCCTATTTTCTCTATGCTTTCCTTCTCTTTTGTCTGTCTCTCTTTTCATGCATTGAGTTTTAATAAACGTTAAAAAAAATTACTTGATGTACTAAAAAGTAATATTTTAATATATATTTTGTTTGGAACTTCAGGACTTTTTCAAATGAACTACACCACTAATGAATGCCTAATAACATATGGCTGGAGCCAATCGAAGCCATTGCTTGTTACCTAGAGATATGTTTGGAGAGATAAAGTACATTGTTGAACAGACTATGTACCTTTTATTACACTATGTTCTGTTTTCTTAGCATTTTGTCATGTGGTCAGGTGCAACAAAAAGGATATGTATGGTGAGTGATAGTCACTTGCCCTCATTAATGAACTGAATGGCCCTCGCTCGTTGCTCAACACCCACTTTGTCCCACTGCATGGTTTTGTCCAGGTAGTGGACTGCAATGACAGGCATGGTTACAGCAGCCATGTTCTGTTCAGCACACCCGCCTGGCTGACGAATTAAGGCCTCCATGGTCTCCCCATTGATTGCCTTCTCAATGGTAACTCCCAAGTCATCGCCTAGGAAAAAAAAAGAAAAACAGGAAAGACATAACTGATGATTTACTGGTATTGGTTTAATGTTGCAGCCATACTGTATATGATACACCAGAAAACAGGTGATAAACCAGAAAAACCTAAAACATAATTTGTGCACCATGTCTAAGTTACAACTCATGTCCCTAAATTACACCAATGATAGAAGACATGCACTATCATTCAAACATTTGGGGTCACTTAAAAATGTCCTTGTTTTTGAAAGAAAAACAAATGGAGGATTATTTGATGAAAGCAAAGTTTGAAGGACAGAATTATTATTTCAATTTAAAATCATTAGTTCTAGCCTTGTCAATGACAATATTTCCTATTCAAACTAATTTCATATATGGTATGTTTTCATGGAAAACAAGGAGACTTGTAAGTGACCCCAAACTTTTGAATGGTAGCTGCAGATCAAATCATGTTTACAAATAATTCGGATAAATAATTTAGTTGTTTTTGGCTTCCTGCTATAAGACCTAAAATGTTTTGAGAACTGAATCTGTACTGTTGCAAGACAACCTTGCCAGTCACATAGGGTACCATGTCAATCTGTCTAATCATGTAGAGTTTTACCTTGAACTGTGATGTACGTCATTCGGATAAATAAATACGTTGTTTTTGGCTTCCTGCTATAAGACCTAAAATGTTTTGAGAACTGAATCTGTACTGTTGCAAGACAACCTTGCCAGTCACATAGGGTACCATGTCAATCTGTCTAATCATGTAGAGTTTTACCTTGAACTGTGATGTACGTCATCGCATGAGTGTTTGGTAGTTTCTTGTCTGTCCTCAGAGCAGTAACATTGCTCCTCTGGATTCCACCTGTTTTGCATTGAAGAAAAAGGCATATCAATTATTTCTTGCTAAAACCTCATATTATAATATTCTTTGCAACACCTAATATTATTTCCTAAATAACTGAAGTCATTCTGCAGCCAATACAGCTGACTTGTTTAGACCACATTACCATGATGAGAGGGGTCCAGAATAATAAATTATTTCTTGCTAAAACCTCATATTATAATATTCTTTGCAACACCTAATATTATTTCCTTAAAAACTGAAGTAATTCTGCAGCCAATACAGCTGACTTGTTTAGACCACATTACCATGATGAGAGGGGTCCAGAATAATTGTTTGTTTTTTTGTTGTACGAACACCTTGACCCTGGAAGGAAAAGTGAAATAGTGTCATGGTGTAAGAGATGCCACTTTTAAAGGCAATTGGTAGTCACATTTCTCTCCCCAGATCAATAACTTGGAATAGACAAGCTGTGAGGGGCCGGGCAGTCACCCCATATTTTGGGACGTATGCGACTGGAGTTTAGGGGTGAAGATGGACAGACACCGTGCAGGAGATGATGCTTTCTTTAGAAAAATATATTGATTTATTTTGCTGGCGTGGAATTCCTCTAATGACCCCCAAACATATATAGAAAAACAAACAAACATAAACTCGTACTTCAACAGTACTCAAAAACTAGCCAACTCCCTGACTAGCCAAACAGTATCCAAAACAGTATTTACAGTATTTACTTGATCTCTCATCAGGCAAGCACTCCTTCTCTTCCACCCCTTCCAAAGGAATAAGGCACCCTTAAATAATGCTGCCCATTGGGCTTAATAGGACCAATCCGCCCCAATCGGACCAAACCATTTCAGTGGGGTAACCCTCCCCACATTAGTCCTATAATATACATTACATTAACAAATACATAAACCCACCCCCAAGTTCACCAATGTTCACATAACCATACATTTACCATATTTACATTTATTACACATACCACACATACTATTAACAAACATACATAACAAACGTCACATCAGACACCCCTCATGCCAATTCCCTTCTCCCTCCCCGTGGGACATGGAGAAATACTGCTCCTTAGCAGCGCGCGCTTACGCAAACAAGCAGCAGTATGGGAGTGCTGGGTGGGAGTGTGAGTATGTATGTATGAATAAATTAACCAGGGTTGTATGCTGAAACAGAGAGTAAATATGACATGACATAGTGGGTACCGCACTATGACATGGATGTGATGATAATAAAACAGGTGAATGGTGACAATGGTGAATGATATGTTTTCTGTCATGCCGCGGGAAAACCGTGTTGCAGCCATGTAATGGAGTCAAGAATGCACTACCGCCAACTCTCACTAAATGTCTGTAGCCGCATGGCAAGGGTGGCCAGTGACATTGCCGCTAAACTCCACTCTAAAACTACCTGTGCTGTCATGCTATCTGGATGGAACACATTGAACTATGGATGTACTTATGGGGGATTTTCCCGAGCACTTGACTGTTATTTAACTTATTTTCACAATACATACTGTCATCTTCCTACAGACTAGGAAAAGTAAGTAGGTAGGTACCAACGTAAACAAAAGCAAATGAAGAAACAAATACAAACAGACTTAGGAAGCAGAAGATCAAGAAAACTCACCACCACCAGCAGATCTTTCTTGACTCCATCGCCAACAAATGAACCATACACCATCGCCCTCACCTCAATGGTATATTTCCCCGGCTCACCAATGGGTACGATCACAAAGGGCACAGCGTGGGTTGACATCCCGAACACATCTACTATGGTTCGGGACTTGCCAGCTTTGTTGGCTGCACTGCACACGTCTTTTGTACCGTACAATTCCACTCGTACCTGTAAGCAGAAGAGGATGATTGTATTTTTTGTATTGTTTGAGCTTTTTAGTAAATGGGCTGTTCCCTGTTTGTTTGTTTGTTTGTTGGTTGGCCCACCAGTCACATGCCACTGCAGATAATGTGTCTCTGTTGAGTGGTAAATGTGTTTTCCTTTTCATTTTTGTATCACTCTTCTGGCTTTTTGGAATTAATAAATTACCATTTGAACACTCCTACTTCCTGTCTGTCTGTTTTTGTTGCCTCCACAGCTGGTTGTCCCAACAACATTGCAACGGTCTGGAATCCTATCTATTCTACTCTGTTCTCAACTACATTTCTACAAATAAATGCCACTAAAAAAGACACACCAAAATGTGTGTACTTCAGAAAGAAAGAATGGCCTACCTTTAAGGGTGCATCATTGTTGTTATGAATGATGGCCTTGATCTCTATCTGCTCATGCCGTACAGCAGAATAGGGTAACTTCAGATCGATGAAAAATGTCTTTTCAACCTCCAAACCCAAGGTTTCTGCCACACAAATACCTATACGACCAAAAATATCACGCTCAATGATTTGTGATAAATTACACAAACAGTGTTTGGTGGTAAGAATTTACAAATGATGATGCCCACCTTTGGTGTGTGAAACACTGACGGCAGTGATTATCCAGCTGGTTATGGAGTCTGGGAAGGCAGTATGTTCTCTGAGTATGCTGTACATATAGTGAAAATATAGATTTTCCAACTTATTTTTGTTTCAGTTTATTTTAGACATTATGTCTAAAATGATGGCATTATGTCACTTTTGGTGTTAAGTTAGGCCTGCACCAATCTAAAATTTCTAATAATTTGTATTTTGTTTAGGATTTTTTACATATTTTAATCTGCCTGAAACAGAACAAATGACAAGCACAGACTAACAAATCCCAGAAATGAGAGAATGGGAAGGACCAAGTAATTTATAGTTCTGATAACAGAAGTCAATGTTTTTATACGCTTGGTAGGATAGAATACTAGAATACTACAACACTCTCCGAAGAGACACATGCAGAGAGCCAAGACATCAAAGAATCAAATCAATTAAAGAAATAGTCCTGGCCCATTAGGAGAAGGATAATAATGAACAGCCACCCCATTCTGGGCAAACATATGGAGGAAGAACAACTTGATGAGATAGTGTCAGTGCAAGGAGATTACTAAACTCCTTGGTTCTTCACACATAATTAACTGGCCTCGACCAGAAAAACATCCCTTGGAACAAAATGAAACACATGAAGATGACCCCTGAAAATAAAGAAAGACCATAGCTTTAGCATACCAATCATTTTCAGCACAATTGGGAAGGTCCCGCAGAACCCATAACCAGCTCTCTGGGAATTTTGAACGGGAGGTCATATACTCATCCCAATATTCATCCATATCCGCATCTTCATCAATGTCACCTAATAACAAGGTACACACACACACGTGATCAGACACACACATGTGGACAGACATCACACGCACATGCACACACACACACAATCCAACAACATACATCTTTTTTCCTAGTACAGTAGGCCTATGGTGTTGTAGTAAGAACACGTCTAGTATGGCCTCTGTAACAATCAACGCCAGTACTTAACATATTTTTCAAGTTTTGTTATAAAATGACTCCCTCTTAAATGCAATACACTGAAATAGTGTTAAATGAAGGACGGTCAGTTGAAGACAGCTTTGTTGACAGAGTTGCTAAGTATCAGTGAGGGACCGAGGCGGCCACCTATATTGTGGGTAACCAGATGTGTTAAAATATAGCCTTGGACCCTGTTCACACCTGGCATTGAAAAGCGTCTTGGGTGTTCCGATTGTAAGTGGACAGATCCAAGTACATGTGTGAATGTACCCAAAATGCACTCAGGACGCATTGAGATCCGATCACTCAGACCACATTAGGAGGTGGGATATATATGACCACATTCAGCACAGCACAGCAGCAGTGTGCATGCAAATGTGTCCTGGGCTACACTGAAGCGGAAGTACGTATTCAATCGCGAGTGATATAAAATGTAGAATTGTATTACCTGAAAAAAATTTGAAGTCAGTGATCAGAAGACCACCCTAAGGCACTGACATCCTGTAGAAAACATCACAGACTCATGCCCCCCAGGTAGTAACTCTAATAACACTGTTTATGAAAATGAATCTGAATCTGTCAATGTTTTCTACAGAGCAATATATGACACCACTACCTCAGAACAGGCTGCTTCATATAATATTATGGCATGCGCCTATAATCCTATTCCAGTTTTAATCTCTACCCAACGCACAGTTAAAAACAAAGGCCATAGATACAATAGAAACAATAGAAGCCCAGCAAATATTCTATCTATACCCCGGCATATTCCTCCTTCCTGTGAGCCACTATATCCAGAAAATATTTCAATGGCAATACTAAATATTAGGTCACTATCAGGGAAAACATTTCTCATTAACGATCTTATATGTGAACGTAAATTAGACTGTATGTTTTTAACAGAAACCTGGCTAAACAAAAATGGGTCTGCAGCTCTTATTGAAGCATCCCCCCCCAATTATAGCTTTTTTCAGTCCATTAGAACAGGTAGAAAAGGGGGCGGGACAGCCACCATAACCACGGATGCCCTGTGCTGCAGGAGCATCTCCTTCGATGATTTTGCCTCATTTGAATATCATGCCATAGTTCTAAAGTGCCAGCCTCCTGTTCTGACAGTAACTGTGTATAGGCCACCCAAGCAATGTCCCACTTTTCTAACAGACTTTTCAGAACTACTCTCCATTATACACACAAACTACGATAAGATTATTATCACTGGTGATTTTAACATACATGTTGATAATGGGAACGACTCAAAGGCCCGGGATTTTATGAATCTCTTGAATTCCATGGACTTTACACAACACATCACTGAACCCACTCACAACCGTGGCCACACCCTTGATCTAGTTATTACAAAGGGTCTTACAACTGTTATATCGTCTATCTGTGACCTTGCTCTTTCTGACCACTTTTGTATTTTCTTTACAGCACTGGTACCTAAAGTTAGAAATAGTGCTGAATGTTTTATTAAGAAACGCTATCTTAACTCTGCAGCAGCTGAGAATTTCAAAGTAATGATGAACATAACTAGTGCAAAAAACCCAGATACGGGGCCATCATGTGTTAATGATCTAGTAACTACTCTAAATACAAAATTAAGGACAGCACTTGACTCTGTAGCACCATTGAAACAAAAAAAGGTTTTAGCCAAACAAAAAGCTCCATGGAGAAATGAGGAAATTATTAAACTTAAGAGATCCTGCAGAAGGTCTGAGCGTACATGGAGAAAGACCAAGCTACAGGTCCACCTTGATATCTTTAAGGATAAACTTTCAGTCTTTAATAAAGCAATAAGAAATGCTAGGAAGGATCATTTCTCTAATTTGATATCTACAAATTCTAACAATTCCAGGGTCCTCTTTTCAACAATAGACAGCCTTATAAATCCTGCACCTAAAGTAGATGATAGTCTCTTTTCCACCTCCAAATGTGAGGAATTTGCAGCATTCTTCAGAGATAAGATAACGAACATTAGGAAAAATATTGCTCAAGAAATTCCAAATGTCTTGTTTTCTGATCCCCTTCCACCATGCTGTAACAGTATGAGCTTTTTTGCACTGGCTGATATAGAAATGCTGAGCAAAATAGTGTCACAACTGAAGCCGTCTACATGCCCTCTTGATCCCCTTCCCACCAAATTTTTTAAGACCATCTTTGACTCTGTGTCTAAGGACATTCTAGCCATTATAAACTGTTCCCTGCTTACAGGTATTTTCCCATCAGAACTTAAAACTGCCCTGGTGAGACCCCTCCTGAAGAAAAGCAATTTAGACTCTTCAGTTCTAAACAATTTTAGACCCATCTCTAACCTTCCCTTTCTAAGCAAAATCCTGGAAAAAATTGTCTTTAAACAGTTAAATAATTTCCTAGATGCTAACTGTGCATTTGACACCTTCCAATCTGGTTTTCGCTCCAATCATAGCACAGAAACGGCATTAGTCAAGGTTGTAAATGATCTCAGGATTAATGCTGACTCCAAAAAACTATCTGTCTTGGCCCTTCTGGATCTGAGCGCAGCCTTTGATACTGTTGATCACAATATCCTTATTGATAGACTTGAAAATTGGGTTGGCCTCACTGGTCCGGTCCTAAACTGGTTTAGGACCTATCTAACTGGCCGGGAATACTTTGTCGCCCTCGGAGACCACAGCTCAAAAAACATTTGTATGACCTGTGGGGTCCCTCAAGGATCCATTTTAGGGCCCTTACTTTTCAGTCTATACATGCTACCCCTTGGTAGTGTAATTAGGAGGCACAACATCGACTATCATAGCTATGCAGATGACACCCAGCTCTATATTTCTGTAACACCCAACAACTACAGCTCTATTGATTGTTTGGTAAATTGCATTTCTGATATAAATGTATGGATGTCACAAAACTTTCTCCAGCTAAACCAAGATAAAACAGAGGTATTAGTCATTGGTGAAAAAAACGAGAGAGAGAAACTAACTGCACACTTAAAAACACTAGCACTTAACACCAAGCACCAAGCCAGAAACCTAGGCGTCATACTTGACTCAGATCTCAATTTTGAAACCCATATCAAAAATATAATTAAAACATCTTTTTATCACTTAAGAAACATTGCTAAGGTGCAACCGTTTCTCGCTCAGGCTGACACCGAAAGACTGATGCACGCGTTTATCACGAGCAGGCTAGACTACTGTAACTCGCTTTTGTCTGGTCTACCAAAAAAAGCCATTAGTCAACTACAAACAATACAGAATGCAGCAGCGCGAGTCCTCACTAAAACAAGACGGAGAGCGCACATCACACCAGTATTAAAATCACTGCACTGGCTACCTGTTAGTTTTAGAATAGATTTCAAGGTTCTCCTACTAGTCTATAAATCACTCCATAGTCATGCACCTGAATATATAACAGACATGCTCTCAAGGTACACACCCAGTAGATCCCTGAGGTCCTCCGGCACTGAACTTCTAACAGTTCCAAAAGCCAGGACAAAGAGACATGGGGAAGCAGCTTTTAGTTTCTATGCCCCCAACCTTTGGAACACTCTGCCAGAATACCTAAGAATGGCCGAAACGGTTGAAACCTTTAAACATGCACTTAAGACATACCTCTTTGATCTCGCTTATCACTCACTGTAAAATGTATTTAACATTTATGGAACATTTATTTATTTACTTATTTCTGTCTCTTTTCAAGTATTTGTACCCCCCCCCCCCCAGCAGCTGTCTCTTAGTTTGACGATAACTGTGCTGAGCAGTCCTTTATGGTGCCAGTGCGGTTAGTACGTAATTTCCTGTTCATTTATCTCTGGCAAAATGTGTCTTTTTATAAGTGTTTTGTAACTTGTAAAATGTATTTATTTAACATTAATGTAACATTTATTTATTTATTTACTTATCTGTGTCTCTTTACAAGTGTTTGTAACCCCCCCCCCCCCAGCAGCTTAGTTTGACGATGACCGTGCTGAGTAGTCCTTTACGGTGCCAGTGCGGTTAGTACGTTTATTTTATTTTATTCATTTATCTCTTGAAAATCTGTGTGTTTTAAACAAGTGTAACCCCCCCCCCCCCCCCTTTTTCTTTCCTACTGTGAGGCGCATTGTGTTACTTCCTTGTATGAAATGCGCCGTACAAATAAAGTTTGATTTGATTTGATTTGATCAGGGAATTTCAAGGCATGAAGATAAGGAAAAAAGAGAAGGAGGGCATGAAGGAAGAGGAGAGGTGTGTAAAGATTGATACTGTAGATTGTAAGATAGAGATGCAGAGAACAGGAGAGAAATGAATTAATGAAATATATATAGAACAAGTGTCTTTTACAAGACCTTTGCAACAAAGTTTGAACAAAGTTTTTGCGTTAATCGGTTCAAGCTGTATTCATTCCAGAAAAAGGTACCAAGACAAGTGGTCATTCAAGACACATGTGTAGACGTGTTCTAATGCCAGGTGTGAGCTGATGTACTTAGAGCTGTCCACTTGTGATCGGATCACCATATAGACACGTTAATGCAAGGGGTGAACAGCCTGATATTGGATGTACTTATACTTGTAATTATATTTGAAGAAAAAAAAATAGATAGATTTTTTTGCATCATCATCAATTTCAGCAGTGAGTGCCTAAATGGGAAGCGAAAATAAGGTAAGTGAAGACAAATTTGAGCATAAAAATATTTTAATTGACGGAATAAATATGAGAAATGTAATCTGAAAGGGTGGCTTACTGCGTGCCAGTTGGAGGTACACCTCTCTCTCTTCCTCCTTGTAGGCAGTCGTTACATGGCAGCAGTGGAGGAAAGCCTTGGTGCAGTTTTGGCCGTCCAAGATGAACTCAGCCCGACGGTCGCAGGAGTAGCCCAGTATGTTTTCCTTCATCCCGTCAACGCAACACTGCCTATCCACGCCAGTATAGTTTTTGGCTGAGGCATACATAAAGATGAATGGGTGGATGAATGAATAGATGAATGAATGGATGGATAGGTCAGGTCAGGTCAGGTCAGGTCAGGTCAGGCACAGAGAAAGTGTTTGGTAGGTAGAGAAAACACTTATAAAGGCATATTTACTAAGATTAATTGTGCACGAATTTGTGACAAGGGGCATCTATGGTGGTGGCATACTTAGTGATATTAACCAACACAGTTCATCAACTCAATTGCAATCATATTCATTTGAATAAGGTAGACGCCATTTAAAGTACTCTTTTGCGTAGGAGTTCATTCTTTTTTTAAATGAACTGGCACTAAAGCCATTGACAAACTATGGAGAATGCAGCAGAGAAAAAAAAGTTAAGCATGGGTAACAATTTTGTTGATGTGGATATTGCTGTTTCATTTTCTATTCATTAAATACATTTAAATGACATCTCTTTACCTCAGACATCATAGATGTTTCAAGAACATACTGTAACTCTCTGTAGCAATTGATTTTACTCTTCTCCAATACCTACAATACCTTTAGCTATAGCTGTGCCAGAAACATGATCTGGTTTTTATAGGCTTTAAATTCCAACATGGCGTGATCTACCATCAGGTTTGTTGGTTGACCCACCCTCTCAAGCCAGACTTTGCGCTTTTAGTAAGACACTCCTATAAATGCATTTGCAATAGGTCAAAATTGGAAAATATTAGTCACCTCCCATTTTGTGTTAGGCACAAGGGCTCAACTTGCGACACTTTTTAACACAAAATTGGGTGAAGGATAGTAAATCTGCCCCATAATGTTGTTAGATTTAGGCGTTTTCATCACTTAACATCATATAATTACATCTCAACAAACCCCCGCAAATTAGTTTGCATAGCACCAGACTAGTGCCATCGAGGTGGCTCCTGGCCTTTTGTGTGTCTTGGAGCTAGAGACATTAGTTGGCTTTTGTCTACAACCACCACAAGATGGTGGAGGCCACAAGGTATTAGCATCTATATGGCCATACCTGGCTACAGCCCCAGTCAAGCTAGACTTTCCCCTTTGACCTCCAGACACACCCATTCACTCCCCTACACACATATGTTAATTCTACAATATACAGTAAAATGTCTGTACTCTCTGTAATGTATCAAAAAGAAGAAGCAATAAGACCAACCCATGAGCAGGAGACGTGCCTAGTGCATGCTCGTGCTGCGCCGAGCTGACCGTGGCTAGTGGCTGAATAAAACACATTCTTTCGCTAAGCCGTCTTCTACAAGTCTGTTATTCCTGCTAACAAGCTAACTTGAATCAAGTGTGGGCATCCGACGAATTCGACGGAGAACAGCGCAATCTTTCAATGTCCAGCAATTGGATACAACTGTAATGGGTAAACACTTAGGTTAGACACTTTTTAAAATTTACTTCTGCACGATGAACGAAAATATCTTACCAAGTGTGGTTTGGACCTCCCTTACAGTGACTGATCGGCGTCTTCTGTTTGACGGAGAGGGACAGCTGGAGACTATAGAAACACTGTATTGGACTTAATGTTGATATTTTCAATCACTTGACTATGTATTCCAGAGGAGATATTCTTTTCCACACTGTATACACATTCAGTTACATGTGCTTTGAGTGTTTTGAGCCATAATCAACTGCTGGCTGTCTACGTCAAGACAAGATAGAGATACCTGTCCTGACTGACGTTCCGCCTGCGGTGTTGGTCTCAAAAACCAGTCCAGCATCAGAGAAAACCCCCATACTGTCTTGACCACTGCCAGGGGTACATCCAGTATCAAACTTCTCAACCGTGTCCCAGATCTATTGGGAATGTACACATGCAATTATACACATGCAATTTTACACACGCACATGCAATTTTACACACACATCCTACACTGCATGACTGTGATAATGGGAGGTCTCTGACCTTGCTCTGGGTGAGTCTGTGCTTGTTGTTGAGGACGTAGACTCCCTTATCCACAGCCACCAGACCGACTTTTGTCCCAGGATCACCAGTGATTTTTAGTTTGAGAGTGCCCTTGGGCTCGAGTTTTGTACCTTCATCCCTTTCTATAGTCAACTGTGAGCAAACAAAAATATGTGAAGCGTGAGAATGACTGGACTGCAATGCAAAGTCCTAATTGGAGAGATCTTACTGGCTAGATGACTAATCCACATTTTTGGGTAATCTGTGGTAGTTGTCAATGACACAAAGACATTTTACTCACATATATACTGTATATGTTTCAGTTTAAAACATTACCTTCCCCATGCAGGTGTCCTTCACGTCCACCCAGACTGAGTCAGACACCACCTCAGACGAGCTCACATGGTAGTACGCCACGATACGGAAGGAGGGAACCATATCCTTGGTCACCCGTAAGGGCAAGGCCTCGAAAGCTTTCCCCTGTCTTTTGGACCGTTTTGCTTCAACAATTTGTCCTTTGCTTAGGATCTGATGGGAAAACAAATGTTGAAAAGACTAGTAACTCACAACACTGACATTTAGAGACAAACAGTCACAAGCTGCTATTAAATGTCAATGAGGTTTGCAAATTTACAGCAATAACAGAGCGGAAACCATTGATAAAGTGAAATTGGACGTTGTGGATATCAGTTAAGCTGGACAGCATGAGGAATACTAATGGTGACTGCTGGATGGTTGGATGGTTGGAGAGAAGGAAGTTCTGCTGAAGGGGGACAGGTTTTACTGCTAGTGAACTGATGGAGATTAAACAGCTGGCTGTAAATTGGAAGAAGACTTACACTCTGAAGTGGGCGAATATGAAAACAACAATAGAAATGTGATGATTCAAGGCAGAGGACTATTGGGCGCCAAGTGTGACAACCTTATTTCACATACAGAACGCATTCTGTGCTATGACAGGCATTAATTTATTCTGAAACCATGTGACACCGTAATGCCTTTCATCCGCGAAAAGCACAACACGTTAGCATTGTGGCCACAAAATATTGAACAGAGCACATTCTTTTGTGCACAGACAACAAAACAGATACGTGTACTAAATTGACTCATGTTTTTCATTTTGTGGACAAAAGGCTGAATGCACTTTGTAACTTTGTAACTTTGTAAGAAATGAATGCCTTTCGCAGCACAGAATGTGTTCTGTACAGTATACAGCCAGTCTTGGTGGCCAATACAGACCCAGATGTAGCGTTAAAAATAATTGCGTTAGCAGTACAAGTCCAAGTGCCCAAGAGGGCCCGCGTTCCGAGTCCAACTTGCTGTCATTTCCTAGTCCCACTCCCTGTCTCTGTCTCTCTACACTCTTAAGAAAGACGACCCCCCCCCCCCCCAAAAAAAAAGCACAGTGCAGATAAGTAAGGAACACACACACACACATACACACACACACACACACACACACACACACACACAAACACACACACACACACACACACACACAAACACACACACAATTCCTTCTAGTATCACTTGCACTGCCTTCAAAAGCATTAACAACAAATCTGCAGTCCAGCACATTACCAACCAATAACTTGTGAGTGTTTCTCAACACACCATATATGTGAGGTCTAGCTCTTGTGGTAAAGATTGGGGGAAGTTCAAGTCGGCCCTGAAGTCATCTCCCATGCTCAGTTGTGTTGCAGGGACGTCAATGTGCAGATAATTCTTGGACCCAGTCTTGGATTTATACGGATTAACTGTTGTTTCCTGTGATGCCTGCCTTGCATCTGTGAGGCCAGTGCATTTGGTTTTTGCCTGAAAATTCAATAATTTAGAGCAATTCATCAAAAGAGTATAGAGCCGGAAGATCCACTTGGTTTATTTACAAATAATATTCTCTGTTAATACAAGATCTTGAAGTCTTAAAAATAAGTAAACTCTCTCGTTGAGTAAATCAATAATATTTACTAAAACTGGTGGGATAATTTGTAGCCTGTGTAAACAGAAGATAAGATTCCACTGTTGTTCCATGCAGTTATGGCATAAGGTTTACCTCGATTTTTAGTGACTTTTCTGCAGTTGGTGTGTTTAGAAGAAATTTCGCTATGCCGTTATCTTTAGTTATCATTATCTGTTCCACTGCAGGCTCTTTTATTGTGCAAACTACTTGGATTGCTGGAGCAGGGGTGCCATCAGGTTTGGTTACTAAGACCTGTGAAGACAAAAGCAGTCACAGATGAATTCTGCCTCTTCTAACCCTTCGGTCGCTGTTAAAAGTGCTTAGCATGTCACACCTCAGCGAAACTAGGGAACACAGAGGATGGACTTACCGTTACATCAAAGGGCATCCCTGGCTTGAAGTATTTAGGGGTTCTCTTGAAGTGAATGGTGTATGGAGACGTGACAATCTGTATGCCTCTTTTCTCTGCCTCCACCATCTCACCCCCTTCATCACAGTGAACATCACACCAAAATGGTCAAATGTATACAGACCCAGACAGACGCACACACACACACACACACACACACACACACACAGGGGGGTGTCAGAAATAGGGGTGTGAAAAGGGTCGTGCCCCCCCCCCCCCCCCCTCCCAATATTGGCAGATCCAACTCTCAAAACAAATAAATCCGATTGAGTGTGAAAGTGGGGACGGAGCTATGCTTTAAATGTACACAGTTCCGCACTGGGCTCGAATAACACATACCCTCGGACACCTGAGGTTGGGGTGCTAATAATTAGCTAATCTGTTGCTAGCACGTCTCTTGTAATACCGGGGAATGAGGTTTTTCACTGCAGAGTTCTATATCCACTAGCCACTAATTTACAGATATCCCACCTGTTTTTAGCATGTTTTAACATTTTAGTTTTAACACACTACACATTCCCTGTGGGTTAACTTATGAAATTTGGAGCATTTGTCAGGCTATGCTCATCATAATACTGACAGGTAGGATCATGTAAAATCTAATTTATGTCCCCAGCACTTTTCAAACCAAAACTTTGAAACCCCAAACTAGTTCAAACACTTCCAATATGAATGTATCTTCTGTGATACGATAGCAGACAAAAACAGCACAACTGAAGTTTTCTTTTTAAACCTATGGTTCCATTTTGATTGCATTAAATTGGAATAGTTTTTTGTTTCAATCACGATCGTGTTGCAAACTTGCAATCGCAGCCTACAGTATATCAGATTGGTAGGATTTGGATGTCATATTTTGTTATCGTAATAGCAGTCACCCTGTATAACAATTCTCCTTTGTGCTGACAGAGAGGGCTCCCCCTCTGAGTGACAGAGTACAATGCACATTCAATTATTATAGCATTATAGCAAAGTCTTCATCTGAGTGACAGAGTACAATGCATATTCAATTTGCATAGCATTTTTGCAAAAATTCAAATTCTATTTTTCATCTAGTATAGTAGTTCCGTGTGAAAGGAAATTTTCTAAAATTTCCATAAACCCCAGACCTTTGTACAATAGTGCGTGTATATATATATTATATATTTGTATTATATAGTGTGCATTAGGGATGGGCATAATTAATCGACGATCGATTAATTGATCATTAAGAATTTCCTCGATGACATTATTTTTTCATCGATAAAACGAATGCATGTTCTGTTGCGTAGTGTGCGTGTAACTTAGTTATTTTAGGGCTGTCAAAGTTAACGCGTTATTCTATGAGATTATTGTGGCCGAGATTAATGCAATACAATATTTTAACGCAGTTAACGCAACTTTGTTTACTTCCGGTGTGCGTTGACCCATGGCAGGAAACCGCCGCGTGTCTGCAGTCAGTTAGATAGGAGAGACCGAGACGATAGTTAAAGATGAAGAGAGCTGAGGGATTGTTGGGCGGAAAGTTTCTGTTTAAGAGGCAAAATGATGGAACTAAAGTTGTATGTAGCATTTGTCAAGCTGAATGTAGCTATCACAGAAGCAGCTCGTCTTTAAGTTATCACCTTAATGCAAAGTACCCGACAGAAAGCAGTCCCAGGTTAGATGGTCGCCAACCCACACTCCACGACTTCTCTAGGGAAATAACTAGACCAGTCCGTGAAAAGGTTACCAACGCTTGGTTGCCGGTGACTGTCGGCCCATCAACATAGTTGAAGACGGTGGGCTGACTGAGGTGATTCGAATTGCTTCAGGGGACAATTCTTACGATTTACCGTCGAGGGGCACCATTGTGTCTCGCATACATTCCTTGTATGACGGCGAGAGAGCACGAAAAAAATACAATTAAACAACAGTGTCTAAAATACACGATGTCTGAAGTGATTACTCATTAATTTATAAGATTTAGGGCCTCATTTACTAACAGGATTGCGCCCATTTCAGGCGTAAAATAGCGGGTAAAGACATAAAACCGTATTTCCAAAGGAGGCGCACCTGAGTAAAAGCGCAGATTACCGCTCCTGGGAAGTGGGTGTGGGGAAGTGGGTGTTCATCGCAAAGAGATGGGAGGAGATGCGTAAAGTGCGCCTAATTATGTATTAGTAACGAAACAAGAGGTGTTTTAGCATGACATATCAGCTGCTAAATGAAAACTATGTGCCTGCGAGAAATTTGAAAAATACGAACATCAGAAATGTTATTTTTTTTTTTATGTTTATATTTGATATATCATTGAATAGGCATACAAACAAATAGAATTACAAACTGTCCCACCAGCTAGCTGTTCGGGAAAAGTTCGGCCACGTCTTACCCAGAATCGCCGCTTATTGTATGGTTTAAACGGTATTTTCACTCATAGTTCAAGCACACCGAGTACAGTGCACACCTTCTGCGTAGGAGTAACGCGTATCTATTCAGGAAAAGTACTTGTACTCGAAGTACACTAATTAAACTACCGGTAAGTAAATTGTAGAGACAGAGCAGCATGATCATTTCACCTTCCATGTTTATTTTGACGTTATAGCCTTTCAAGCGCAAGCTACCCCCAGTGCCATGGCAACCTATTCCTACCAGACTATTTAACGGGATGCTATGTAGCAGTTAACCTGGATATTAACTATCTAACCATCTTAACAGTTTGCAGTTGCCTGTGTGTGATTAACTCATGTTAATATGTGTGAATATGAACTCGTGAACATAAACTCATTAATATGAAGCTGCACAGGCACCCTGAGGGGTAACCATGATAACCCAGAAACTCAATGTTCGCTGAAAAGTTTAATTTCCCCAAATCAGCTCACCAATAAAATGAATTCAAAGTGATCACAACTTTTAATGTGGACGGAAGGGCTAAATGGAGAAATATTTATGAGTTTCCGGGTTAGTTTGCTGTAACCTCGTGAACCAAAAGCTCTAATTCTAATTTTAACTCATCATCCATGGTGGCAGGAACACGCAGGCTCTTTCTTCCCTGTTTTAGCAGAGCGCTAAATAAGACTAATGGGCGGGGTTAGGCGCTGATTACTACAAGGTTCTAAATACCACGGAAAAATACCGTGCGGTATATGCGGTTTGGCAAAAGCGCAGATTAAGCTGCGGTCGCAATGTTAGTAAATGAGGCCCTTAGTCTTTAGAAGAAAAACAAACTTTTAATCGCGATGAATCTAGATTAATACATTTCAAAATGTGAGATTAATTAGTTAGAGGAAAACGAGGGTCAGTTGTGTTTATGAGCACCGGCTTCTAGCTGTCGGCTCCGCTGCTTAAGAGTACAGCAGCGCATATTTTCAAGTGTAACCATTGAACGGATCCCGTTTAACTGCCACAAGAGTTGTCCATCTTGTAAGTTTAACTGCCACAAGAGTTGTTCATCTTGTAATAAAGATCTCAATGAGGAAACACGCCGTTTTTTTTTAAATTTTCACTGCATTTTAATATAGCCTATAAATAGTGAATTTTAATATAAAAATATTAATGATTAATAGAAAATCGATCGTTAATTCTCCCGGCGATCGATTAAGACAATTTAATCGAATGCCCATCCCTAGTGTGCATTTCTCTTACCTTTCTGATTGTGTGTTTTTTGTGTTTACTATTTATAATTTATGCATGTCTTTGCAATTGTGTTAATTAATACTGCAACAAAACAGTTTCCCTTTGGAGATCAATAAAGCACTCTGTCTGTCTGTCTGTCTGTCTGTCTGTCTGTCTGTCTCTCTGTCTATCTATCAATCTGCCTATCTATCAATAGTGTGCTTGTTCATTACTGATATTTCCATAACTGCTACATGAAGTTATGGGCATAAGCTGCGGTCATGTGCTTAATAGTAATACATGGATGTATATGGATGAATGTTGCTTATGGCCATTATACATCTTCCAGTTCGATGGTCAACACATACCTGTTTCTGTCAACACACTGATATGCACATATATTGAAGAATGGACGATGTCATTCATATTTGGGAACACATTCTCAATGTCCTCTCTCTGCAGAGTGACCTCGCCTTTCCCATCTCTGATCTGTCAGCAAATGTTGCATATTAATATTAAAATGATTGCATTGTGAGTGAGTGTTTGTGTGTGTGTTTGTATGTATTCATTCTTTCTAATGACATTCACCTCTACTCTCTTAAGTGAGCGTGGTAGACTCCGCTTTTGGTTGTTGTTCAACACTCCAAACATCACAAAACCAACTCCTGTCACCGCTCGGCCATATAAATACCTTCACAGGGTTAAATGGTAGTGTTATCAGAGTGAAGTACTAATAAGATAAATAAGTACTACATGAGAAATAGTCACACATCTGAAATCCTTTCATTCTTACCTCGCCTCAATATCGACAATCAGGTTCTGGTCATCCACATAGAAAAAGGTTTTCCTCGGACTCAGTGAGATCTCAAAGCTTGGTAGAACTTTAACACAAAAAAGTTGTAATTTGTACAACTTTATCTGAAAATGAAATCTTAACTTTTGTCTTGTAGAGATATAAGCTGAAATGGCAACATGTTCAGTAGCCCTTGAAGACACTGTTACGGCAGACTCGTTAAAGGTTACTGTCACATAATGAGGGACAAGACACAAGACAGTTTAAATTCAATAATAAGAATTTATTATTACCAATATTAACAATCAACAAAATAGGGGTATGAAAAAGGTAATGTTCAATGTCGTGCATGAATGGGTGAATGAATGTATCAATTTGTTAGGTAAATTAATAAGAAAGTGAGAGCTAAAGAAATAGAAAGGGGGACAGATTTAGAAAGAAGTCAAAGAGCCCGTGTGAGAGAGAATATCAATATAGTGCCTACAAGTACCGAAAAGAAGTGCCTAATGAAAGAGAGAGAGAGAAACTCTTTTATAACCCCACCCTAAATACAGGTGCAGACAATAAGGTGGGCAGGTGGGCGTCACAACACATATTCATAGTTTGAAATGCTAATATGTCAATATAACCAAATTAGGACAGCCTTGTACATACCACATAGTGTTTAATTCTAGTTACGAGTCTGAGTTTGAATTTGCATAATGTTTGCTAGCAATTACAGTAAGTGTATTTTGGCATGGTCTCTGGTGAAAGTCACTTAAAGATGCTCTCTGCAATTCAGTTTGGGTTTCGTGAAAGGATGTTGTTGTTGGCTTATGGCTTATGGCATTTTCTTGTAATGCTCCTTACCTTTTAATCTATTGATTCTCTATCTGCTCATTTGTAAAGCATTTTGAATTGCCATTGTGTATGAATTGTGGTATATCAATAAATCTGCCTTGCCTTTTTAACAGCTACTATGTGTCATTTCATTTAATTTCTCATGTGCTAGTAAATGTAGTGTAAAATGAGTCATGCTTAAGTTGATCTACATGCAATGGAATAAACAGATGTAAATAGGTATATTTACTGTAGATGTAGATATAAATAGGAAATAGATATAGCCCTATTTCATTGCCTTATCAATTTAAATCTTAAGAGCGCCCATTCTAATATTTTCCCCCATCACCCATCCTTACTATGAGCACTTGAAAAACTACTCACTCACCATATTCCTTAACCTCAAACTCTGCAGTGAAGTTTTCCTGTGGGGTGTTTGAGAAACTTGCCACAACAGACCAAGTCCCAAAACTACAAACAGAGAGGGGGTCAAAGTTTGGTTAACTGACTGACTGAGAAAAAAAATGTAGTATATTTAAATTGTTGTCCAGTATATGGAGGTTAATGTCAATGTCAATTTTTCCTTTTGCTTTTTCCAGTCTTTGACTATAATAATTGGATGGTAAAATGTTTACAGCATTTGTATCTACATATATCACTGCCATGAGAGGAATATTGCACAAACCTGGTATATTCAGGGATTTTGTAGGATTTAGAAATGACTCCCATGTCGGCCGCCGACGAAATCTTTTCCATCTCAAATCCATTGGGGTTCTAAAACAATAATTCATCAACAATGTGAACCATATTAACACAAACGTTTATATAACTGTAATCTTGAAATTTCGAGCAAAACACAAGCAAAGTGTATAGCATGACTAACCATTATCTTCACGTCCACACTTGAATTGGATGGCGTGAAATCTGGCTTGAGGGCAAATATCCGAAAATTAACTAAAGGAAACACGGGGAAAGAAAGGCATCAGATATCAGAACCTGTGCAAATGTAGAGTATGAATGTTGTGAATGCTGCACGTTTGCCTTTTCTCTGGTTAGCAGTACACCCCAAAGCATAGATGCTAACGGTGAGTTATTATATAAAAAAAAATGCATTGTGTAAAGCTATTTTGATTACTAGGGCACATTCATTTGGTCATATCAAAACAAATGTGTCCAGACCTAAGCGCCTTCGAGGGCAGACCAACGCCTCAAAAAGGTAGGCGTTCTGCCACTTTCTCAAATGTAACCAGCATATGCGTTTTCAAGGTCTTGTAGGTGCATCAAATCTAATCTGTACACAGTTTGACAGCATAACATTGACCTCTCAGTTACTAAATTGACTGACCATGCTACCAAATGGCTTTTTAAAGCAGCAATAAGGAGTTCTGTTTCAAAACTAGCACGCTAACTACCTAAAAGGCATGCAAAAACCTTGCGAAGACCACCAACAGCCCAGCAAACACACTAACTGGTGTCTTTTGGCAGTTTAGCTGGCAATGTCATGCGTGTGAAACCTTTTCTTCATTTTCTTCAGCATTTTTGCAGGGTGTACCAGCCCGTTACACAGAACTACTGATAGGACATAAATTCATCCCAAAAATCGGAGACTCAGTCTGAGGTGTGAACAACCAAAAATCCAGGTTTATTCTTGCAATGATGTACACCAGAGGAGGAGAGAGTTAAGTATCACCGAATGGATTCACCTATATCTCTTTCTATCAGCTTTTTGGAAACCACAGGCTTTATCCTGTTGGCAAGCAGGGGGGGGGGGGTGTCGGGTTGTCACCCAATGGCTCCTATCTCTTCCTGGGAGTCGCCGGGGTTGGGACCCATTTGCTCACACAGGGGTGTCAGAAACCCAGAAACCCAGCCATGATCAAAGACTCAAAATCTATGCATGAGGCTGAGGAAACTTACGGGACTATGTCTCTGGTCTAGAAGGAAGTATGAGGGCTCTCTCACACCTCATGTAGGCCAGGTCCAGAATACACGTGACAAGTTGTATAATTCTCACGTTCTCCAAATAACACGAGAAGATTACCACTAGGAATTAGATATATTGAATTATTGACTATGGAATATATTTATTAAACTAAATCTTAATTCCTGATCCCTTTACTACATAGGGCATATTCTGGATGGCTAGTGGGAAAGACACAGGTGTTTATCTGTCCTTCACATGACCATATGCTGTCAAAATTAATTTGAGGATGGTACCAAAACTAGTTGCCTATAAAACGTCTAGGTTACTTACGTAACCTCGGTTCTCTAAGCAGGGACCAGATATAACAGATGGGACATGACGTAGTCACGGAACCAATCGAAGCACTATTCACTCACGCCGGAAGGCTAAGATTCGTCCAATCCCTCTCCTGAGCCCGCCCCCTCAGGAGCCTTTAAGTAGGGATGTTCACGGTCGAATCAGTCTTGGAAAAGAAACTGAGTGTAGACAACCTAATCCAAGAGCAACACTGTACACGCAACTCTTGTTATATCTGGTCCCTGCTTAGGGAACCGAGGTTACGTAAGTAACTGAGACGTTCCCTATCGCAGTTGGACTGCGATATAACAGATGGGACCGCATATCCTCACGCGTGATAATACAGTGGCAGCCAACACACACACCAACTTATATATCGCTTTTGCCCTCCTAAAGGTTCATATAGCAGCTGGTGGTGAACATTACAGGGCACTTCCTTTGTACATAGGCCAAGGGGATCAGCGATCCCCCGCCCGTAGGGAAAAAAATCCCTAGAATGGTTAATTTGCATCGTAACACATAGACGCTGATGAACACATACATCACTTTACCATTCTCAGGCCCGGGGATTCAAAGATCGCCTGCCTGTAGAACACCATGTAAAAAACTAGGTTCGGCCACATCTAACATATAGAATCTAATGAAAGTGTGGCGAGAACTCCAGCTTGCAGCTTTACAAATTTCTTCCACTGAGACTCCTTTCAATAAGGCCCAGGAAGAAGAGACCCCCCGCGTAGAGTATGCATGCAATTTCTCCGGGGGATCTAAAGACAAACTCGGATATGACAACACAATAGCCTCTACTATCCAACGGGAGAGGCTCGGTTTTGACAGAGGTCTGCCCTTTGCTCGTGCGCCAAAGCATACAAACAGCAGATCCGATTGTCTGAATGCCCCAGTGCACTCTACATAACAGCGAAGAGCGCGTACTGGGCAAGCTTATTCAAACGTTCCTCCTCTGCTGACGCAAAAGGAGGAGGCGAGAATACTGCCAACTCAATCACCTGATTGCGGAATGGGGTTGCCACCACTTTAGGTGTGTAAGCAGCATTAGGTCGCATAACCACTTTGTCCCCAGCGATCGAGAACTGAAGGCATGATGGGCTGATGGACAGGGCTTGCATGTCACCGACGCGCTTTGCTGACGCCAATGCCAGTAACAGCGCGGTCTTTAAAGAGACAAATTTTATGTCCACCGTCTCCAGGGGCTCGAATGGAGGCCCTGTGAGAGCATGTAACACAACCAGCAGATCCCATGAGGGTATGAGGTGTCTATCAGGCACCCTGAGACGTCTCACTCCAGCCATAAAGCGTGACGCTAGCGGATGGCTGCCCAGGGAATTGCCATTGATACCTGAATGGCAGGCTGAGATGGCCGCCAGGTATACCTTGAGAGTGGAAGCCGCCTTCCCCTCATCAAACAACTGCTGTAGGAACTCTAATATGACGCCCAGCGCACAGTTGACGGGGTCGCGTTGACGCGCAACACACCACCGCTCAAAACTGCGCCACTTCAGCGTATACAAAGACACCGCCCGGGCACTCTGTATTGTAGCCACCACCGCGTCTGACAAGCCTGAGGCTAGGCCCTGAGATGCCACAGTTCTGGCCGGGGATGCCAGACCGTTCCGCGCGCCTGCGATAGGAGGTCTCTCCGAAGAGGCAGCTCCCAAGGTGGTTGCACCGACATATTGATCAGATCCGCCAACCACGGCTGACTGGGCCAGTGGGGGGCTACTAACAGCAAATCCCTGCCCTCGTCCGCTATCCACGGTGGCTCAGTGGTTAGCACTGTTGCCTCACAGGAAGAAGGTCCTTTCTGTTTGGAGTTTGCATGTTCTCCCCGTGCCTGCGTGGGTTTACTCCGGGTACTCCAGTTTCCCCCACCATCATAAAGACATGCATTGCATCGTATGAATATGAATGAATGTTGGTGGTGGTCGGAGGGGCCGTAGGCGCTGATTGGCAGCCACGCTTCTGTCAGTCTGCCCCAGGGCAGCTGTGGCTACTGAGGTAGCTTACCACCACCGGTATGAATGACTACTGGACTCTATAAAGCGACTTCGGGTATTTAGAGAAGCGCTATATAAGATTGAATTGATTGATTGATTGATATCCTGCACAGCACCTGCTGGAGGAGCGGGACCAGGGGAAACGCATACAGATGCAAACTCGGCCACTGGTGGCTCAGTGCGTCCACGCCCAATGGAGGGTTGTCGCCCCCTAGCGAGAACCAGAGCGGGCAGCAGGTGTTCTGTCTGTTGGCAAACAGATCCACCTGGGCCCTTTAAAAACGCAGCCAAATCTGATCGACCACCTGAGGGCGGAGACACCAGTCTGCCGCCTGAGGGTCGCCCCTCGATAACAGGTCTGCCCCGTAGTTGAGGTGGCCTGGAATATGAACTGCTCTGAGGGAACGGATGTGAACCGCCGCCCACAGGAGCAGGCGGTTCGCCCAGCGGTACAACAACGGGGAGCGCACTCCGCCTTGGCGGTTTAAATACGCCATGGCTGAAGTGTTGTCCGTCCTTACCAACACATGTCGACCACTTAACGTGCGCAGAAAGTGCCGCAGTGCCAGGAAAACCGTTCGCAGTTCTAACACATTTATATGTGACTCGGCTTCTGCTGCAGACCAGCGACCGTTCACACCTCCCCTCGCAGACTGCCCCCCACCCTTTTGTGGAGGCGTCTGTGGTCACCACTATGCGGCACGTCACAATGCCCATGGGGCCCGACGCCGCGAAGAACTGCGGAGTCCTCCAGATCGTCAGGGCTCTCCTGCATCTGGAGGTCACCGCTATTCTGTAGAAAAAGTGTCTGGATTGACCACTTCGAAGCGAAGTTTCTTAAGAGGCTGATTCGACCGTGAACATCCCTACTTAAAGGCTCCTGAGGGGGCGGGCTCAGGAGAGGGATTTGACGAATCTCAGCCTTCCGGCGTGAGTGAATAGTGCTTCGATTGGTTCCGTGACTACGTCATGTCCCATCTGTTATATCGCAGTCCAACTGCGATAGGGAACCATACCTCAGAAAGTGTCAAATTGTTACATAATGTTGCTTTAAGCTATGCAACTATGCTCAAATACTTTGTTATTTCACAAGAAGATGCTTTCAAGATGACCTTAATGTTTTTGGTGTATCGATAAACGCATATACAGCATGTTCTTTTCTCCACCGCATAATCAGTCACGGGAGTTTTTTTCCCCAAAATGGAATTAAATTACTCACGCTAACATCAGACACAAAAGAGAAGGCATAATCACATTATTCCAAGATAGAATGCTTACCAACAAAGAGTTCCATGCATGCTGGGAGCTGTCTTACCCACACACACAGAAGCATGCAACCCCCTTGCATGCTACAGTAGTCAACATTTTCCCTGTCCCACAAATGCTTCCCACTACTCTGGTGTCCCATGAGTGTGTACATGCAAATAACAATTCTTCTTGACTCCTCCCTTGTTGATGGTGCACCATTTGCAGCCTACCATAACGTTGCACATGTAATGCACAGCTTATTGCCCTTTCAGATTAGGGCCTAAGATATCAACGACTATGACATTTGAAAATTGCTCTTGAAGAGATGATACTCAAGGGAGGATTGAACATTTTTGGCACAAATTACAGGGGAAGGTTGGGGAATAGTGCAGTAGGAGTAGTCTTGATGGATTGATTGGTTTTCAATGCGCTTGCAGTGCAACAAGACCTGGCACAGCCCAAGTTGTCTCTGCCTCCCTATCAAAGCCTGTACAAATAGTCATTTTAGTTTTAGACTAAAGTGGTAAACTGTAAACTGTAAACTGTGAACTGTTTGTTTGTTTGTTTGTTTGCCAAGTTGTTTGTTGCACAATTACAGCAGGGCCCCATTCGTCGTAAGGGTTGAAGCTAAGTTAATCAATTGTCCTTTTAGCCCGTTAACATTAGCGAGCTGATTGAGAACAGCAAATATCAGTTTGTCAACGACTCATCCGCCTCCAAATCATGTGGTTAACTTCAACCAGGCTAAATTTATCAGGGCAATTGCGTGTGCACGTCCTACTTCAAAAGGCAGGAAAGGTCGATCACCAAAACAATGATTTTCTAACGGTATAATGGTTCTAAACTCAAAGAAAAGGGCTCTTTTTTTCTCCGCTGGCGAGCAGAAGATGAACATGAACGCTTATGAAGAATACAAGACCATAATCATGGCAAAATTCAACACCGCCACTGCTGTGAGAGAGAGGTGTGTTGGGATGTTTATAGGGTGATATCTATGTATGCATACCTGACAGCAAGTGTGAACTGGTACAGAGTATACCCCTACCGGTTCGTAACTGCAAGGTTGCTAGTTCGAATCCCCTCACCTCCTTCCTCGCTGTAGTTTTACATTTCCTTGTAAGTTGCTTTGAATAAAAGTGTCTGTTAAATGACTAAATGTATTAATAACAAATGCAATAAATTGAAGCAGTGAAAATAAATTGTCTGTATTTCTCTCCACCTTAATCATTTTCTACAATAATGATATGCTATGGTGTACTAATAACACTCATATAATTATGCTGGGGAGTAGTGCAGTAGGTAGGAGTAGTCTTGATGGCTTGATTGTTTTTTAATGTGCTTGAGTGCAACAAGTTGTCATCACAAAGGGCCAAACATCACAAGCCTTGGCACAGCCCAAGTTGTCTCTGTCTCCCTATCAAAGCCTGTACAAAAAGTAATTTTAGTTTTAGACTTTAGACTAGCCGTGAACTGTAAAGCCGAGGTGGATTAGTGTTTGTTTGTTTGTTTGTTGCACAATTACAGCAGGGTAGTCACCCAAACAAGTCATGGTCTGGCTTCTGGAAAATCTACTGAATGTCTGGCTAATCAGACATTTTTGGTTGACTGTCTGGCAGTGTGAGCTACGGTCCGATTTCCCACAGTTGCTATATGAATATTTGTATATATATGAAGCAACATAAAAACTCTGAAATATTGTTGTCTTCATATTCTAACTTTTAATTTTAATCAGCTAATGGTTAACAAGGTTATTTAGGGAATACAGTGTGTTCCGACTCGGACCACAGAACTACATTGTGCAGGTGTGTTTATTTGTCCTTCACATGACCATATGCCATCAAAATTAATTAATACCAAAAGTAGTTGCTGATAACAACATACCTCAAATTGTTACATAGTGTTGCTTTAATGGAGGGTTATTGTCCAAGGCTAATGTTTTTATTGTGGTTTAACAATATTGACAAACAATTCCGAAGGTTAGGGCAGAGTATCCTTACCTGGCTGTCACTAATGAAAGATGTGGATGTTGCTCCGCAGGGGGAATTTGTGTGTGTTAAATACTGCGTATTGGAATTGTCATTAAGTAAACACATTGGGGGGTTCTGTCCAGCACGTGGAGAGGCAGATTATAAATAGTATTGTGCGTTTACAGCCTGATTTCAACTTCTGACCACTGACATGAAGTCTGCCCTAGGTGGATTCAGGAATTGGCCAAGGGCTTCCCGGTGTGAAATTTCCCCCCCAAAAAAGTTTGTGGTTTTGATGGTGAGGAAAGTGATATTATCTTACCTGTGGTTGAAGGTGTATATATTGTTTTGTCTGTTTGTAGAAAAATATAACCAGTTTGGAACGAAATGAGAACCAATTTCTCCAGAAGGCGATTTGGAAACTGAGCTTGGAGATATACATATTTGGTCTCAGTCCTAGCTAAATCCCCAGTAGGAACCTGCAAACAAATTGGAAATCTTTTCAGACATGAATGTTTCAATGAATACAAAAATTCTAAATGATTACATGAGACCTGGAGACATCATGTTTTATATTTTACCCAAGACCTTAGACATAAGAGTTAACAGTCAAGGAAATTTGAATGACAAATTCCCTCCCTCTCACTGTGACTCATGAGGAGTTTGGCCCTGGTGTGGGGTGGACTGCCCCCCCAAAATGGTTGGATCCGGGCTCCCCCACCATAGTGGCTGGACTCGGGAGACCAAATTGGTTCAATTAAACCCAACCTAGCGGCACTATTTAAAGGGTGCCTTTTTGAGATGGCATTGAGAGAACTTTGGAAACAGGCATGAGAGGCTGAAAACACTTACCTGCTGTGAGGCTAAGTAAAATTGGTATCTAGCTGTGTGGATACTACTATGTGCTTTGTGAACTTGTGAACCTGTGTAGTGAATATGTTCCTTGTAAACTTGTGAACCTGTGCGTTGTGAATATGTTCATTGAATAATGAATCTGTGCCTAGCATGCTCAAGAATATGCCTAGTTCTCCCTAGTGTCTGTAGCACTTTGAGTGCAGCCGTCTTTTTGTTTTTGAATACAGTATATGTTTGTTTATTGTATATACATGTTTCAGGGTTGATACCAAAGAATCCTCCATGTAATAAATACGATTATATTTTTATAAGAGCCACCATCTCCTGCACCCTTCTTCCCAACTACACCACCCAGTCCAGTCACCACTTCCCAAAATAACGTGGGGTGACCGCCCGGTTCCTCACACAGTCATTGAAATTATTTTGAGAATAAGGAGAACAACGTATAATAAATGTTAAAATTAGTGCTGTCAGTTAAACGCGTTATTAACGGCGTTAACGCAAACTCATTTTTAACGCCGTCATTTCTTTTTATCGCAAACTTTTTTTTTCGCAAACTTTTTGACCTCGCAAACTGTGTAGTAGGCTAACGTTAAGGTTTGAGTGAATGGTGAGCGCGATACGGCGATATGGATGATAAAAAGCTTCTGAATGGAAAGTTTACTTTTAAAAGTTGTGTTGTGCAAAAGTGTTGTCTGAAAATGTCAACAGGCAGCTGGCTGAAAGCAAAGAAGTAGTTCATTGTTTCTGAAATAAGAGGCCTGACTGCTATGTTCCCAGCAAACTTGAAAAAAAAGAAAATATTAAGCCATTGTTTAACTGTCCTTGTTTACCTGAAATGTGCACTTTATAATTTTATTTTGTACCGCCCTGTTTGGCTTTCCAACGATATATTGGTATTATTAAAGGGGAGGAATAATCGACCGAAATAACGTTTCCGAACTTTGTTTGTTTGTTGTTTGTTTGTTGTATATAAATAACAGGCACTTACTAATAGTGTGTTGTCTATGTGGAATTTTGAATGTTGAAAACAGGGTTAGCAGTTCATGACTAAGCCTATTGTACTTATCGTACCACTTCTTATATTTGATTTGATAATTGGAATCTAACACATTGTATGCAACTTTATTGGAGTATACCTTTCAAGTCTTGTAAAATGCTGAGAGACACCATAACTGGGTAACGTACCCCAGACCAACCTTACTAAAGTATCTCTTAGAGAAGGTATACTATAGCTTAGAATATTCTGGGAAAACTTAAGGTACAACTTACAAATGACTTAGCATCAAGAAGGCTCTGGGAAAGGCACCCCAGGACTGTTCAAGAAAACTAAATCTGACAGGATTGCCCGTTAGCAACACCCGAACCACACTTATCCGGTTTTTAATCAACATGTTTTTTTGTATTGCTATTTAAGATATAAGTTGACTACATCTGGTAGAAGAATTTTAGTAATTCTGCTGAAATGTGTGGCAAATGTCTTTCACACGGGTTGAATAGTAAAGCAGTCATCAGTTTGAAAATCACCAGGAAAATGTATTGGTCTCCCATATGGAAAATAATTTATTTTAATTTTCTTACCTCGATTTCTGCTAGTTCCTGAAAGTTGTTGGCTGTAGTCAGGCTCACACTTTTTTCTGCAAGAAGTGTTCTGGTGGGGAATCCGAGGACACTAATTCTGACTGTTAGTTGATTTCCGGTGTAGTCCTGGGCCTCCACAAACACCTTATCTGGGGTGCCCACCCTCAGGAGGTTAGGAGCTGACATCACATAGCTGAAAAAGAATCATGTTGTTTGTTTGTGTGTGTATATATACTGTATGTAGACACACACAGACATATGTACAGTATATACAAGAGAGGGAGAGAGAGACTTTGACTCACACACACACACACACACACACGCCTGGTTATTCATATCAAAGTATTTCGCTAGCCACCCTTTCCATACTATTCTATACTATGTCACTGTTTAATTATGATCACCCTGTTTATTATGATCACCATCCATGTCATGTAGTGCAGTATCCATTATCTCATGTCCCATTTACTCCCTGTTTCCATATACAACCCTTGTTACTTCACACATCCTGTTACTCCCACTTTCTCACACATCATTCCCCTCCTGCTCCTCCTAAGCTTGCGCCGCTGAAGAGCAGTATTTCTCCATGTCCAACGGGGGAAGGAGAAGGTAATCGTCTTGAGGGGTGTTTGATGTTAAGTTTGTTATGTATGTATGTTAATAATATTTGTTGTGTGCGTAAGGTGTGTAAATATTGTAGTATATGTGTAACCCAGGTGCTACCCAAGTTTAACCTTTCATCCTCCAGCTATGTTATGTAGTATAGTTATTTAGTACAAGTATTTTCAAAATATTCATATATGATAAGTGCTATGTTACAAATAGTGCTCACTCATTTAACTGCATCATTTCAACTGTGAAAATAACTGGAAAATATATTGTGTGAAAAAACTATAATCTACATTAGATCAGACTTTATTTGGTGCATGTCTTTGGTAGGCCAACAACCCTTAGGCTTATTGATAAAGAGATGAGTAAGTTCAGGTATTAGGGATTTTTATTGGTTGGGGGGCGGGGGGGAGACAATAAAAGAAGCCAGGACGACAAGAGAGGTAGAGAAAAACACCTGCGCACAGCAGTAAGGAGGTATACCAAGAAGCCACCTTCAGTGAGCTCCAGTAACGTTGAGTTGCTGCTGGAGTATCAGACATTAACAGTGTGCGTGGGTATTTGCAGTTTTTGTTATTGCCAGTCTTTTAAGTTTAGCTCTCCAAACAGAGATATTACACTAGCCCACTGCTAGGTCCCCACCTATATGCTACCACAGTGGTAGCATTCCGCAGTCATTCTACAGATAACTATTCGAGTGATAACCTGTAGGTATGGATAACGTATTTCTGCTGGGATCCGTATTTAAACCGAAAGTGGGTACTTTACTCCGGTCTCTGGTTGGTTAAAACTTGTCATCTGACCTGAACAAAAAGTGACCAGGACCTTTTTTTTAATTCTTGAGGAACCATGTCGATTGCCTGACTTTTAATATTGTGTCACGTTGTTAAAGTTCAAGTTCAACATTAATAGCAATTGAATTACACTTGTGTCTGTGTAATCGCTAGCAGTAAATAAACGTCAATGGAAATAACTTGAATGACTGATAAAGGATATATGTTACACATCACAAACACACGTAATCGATGTTTTAGTGTGAAAATTAGGTAATTGGTTAGCTTAAGTTATATTAACAGTATCTTACGCAAGCTAATTGACCTAGCTAGCTAGCTAGCTATACGGTGTTTGGGTAGCTCAAGCTAGCTATACAGTGTTTTGGTTAGCTCAAGCTAGCACTCTTACAGACACACACACACACACACAATCAATGTTTTTCTGGGAAAATTGGGTAATTGGTTATCTTAAATTACAGTATTGTAGCATCCTGTATGTGTTGATTTGTTCAGGTTCATGTTCATTGTGATGTCTGTGTGCCTGTGTGCCGGTGTCCTTGCTCTCTGTCAGCAGCGGCAGCTCATGTGCGGGTTGCTATGCGCTGCGGGGGGGGGGGGGCTGGCAGAGTAGCCGGGGGGCGGGGACACCTGAATAAGATAACGTGTTTCTGGTTGATCAGCCTCTTCGTGCTCGCGGTTTTATGATAAGCAGTCACAGTGATTTACGTGCCATTGATGTTAAGCAATAAAGTTATCATTACAGAAAAACCTCTCTGCGAAGTGACTGAGATCGCTACAGTATTTTATGCGAGCTAATTGACCTAGCTATGTACTATACAGTGTTTGATTAGCCTGCTGTCAAACGGTTGTGGGCAGTGCCTGATGTTACCTTAAATTACAGTATCTTACGCGAGCTAACTACCTAGCTAGCTAGCTATACGGTGTTTGGTTAGCTCAAGCTAGCAGTGTCACAGACACACACATACATGAATGACATTTAACATGGTTCATTCTCGCAAATGCTGTGAAACAGAGGTTAATATCTCCCCATGCTATTGCAATAACTAATTTCAATAACATGATGCAAACGAGGAGGTGTTTAGGGGCTACATTGTTTTGTATATATTGCACTGCGCTTAGTGTTACGTACAGTTAGTGCAGTCACTTCCTGACCTGAGCAACAGATGTTTAACCCGATGTGAAATAAACAGTCAAGCCAAGACGGCAATTCGTTTATTTACGCTAGCTTGTAACTATTAATAGCTTATTTGACACGGTGTAAAAGTTTGATTAGCACGCTAGTTGTGTGTTTGGTCGTATAACTTGGTAAAAGTTCGGTTAACAAGTCACTTGTGTGTTCAGTTGTATGACTGCGTAAAAGTTCGGTTAACATGTCAGTTGAGTATCGAGCCGTATAACTTCGCAGAAATAATAATAAAAAAAAAAACAATCGTTTAAAAGTCAGGCGGTTGACACAATTTCTCAACGAAAAAGTAGTTTATGTGTCAGGTACTTTAGGTTTGTTTGTTGACTACAGAGGTGTCAAGTAACAAAGTACAAATACTTCGTTACTGTACTTAAGTAGAATTTTTAGGTATCTTTACTTTACTCAAGTATTTATTTTTCTGACAACTTTTTATTTCTACTCCTTACATTTTAACACAAGTATCTGAACTTTCTACTCCTTACATTTTTAAAACAGGCTCGTTACTCTTGGTTCCGGTTTTATTTCAAAAGTTTCAAATGTGCGCCATCCAATACAGATCAATGGCGCCATCCAGATATACTGATTTCGAACGTAATCGGATGAAGCATAGAAACCCATAACACTCATTGGTTAGGCAATCTAGGCATTGCATCTTTACACATGACGCAAAACAAGACAACAGAGGCGAACAAATGATACAACGCGCGGCAATGGCAGTGTCAGAAAGAGATGGCAACTCTGGCGAGATGTCAGAAGGCTCTGAAGACGCAAGACAGTAGTGGCGATGGAGAACAGCAAAACCTTCCACATCCCTGGCCCTACCTCAAAGAATTGTTCGAAATCGTCGGGAGCAAAAAGGACTCATTGAGAATACGGTGCAAACTTTTCGAACCCAAGAACCACGTACTTTTGCCATTCAAAACATGTAGAGGTAAGCTCTGTATTATTATTATAATAATGGTCGATTTACAATGCTTGCAAGAGCTTGGCTAGCAGAGGAACATGCCAACATGCCTGGGTTTGCTTGCTAGCAGTTGCCTACTGAAGGATCCTAAGTTACAGGTTAACCTAGTTAGCTCTCTGTGATGTTTGAAAAATAAGCTGTAGGCTAATTCACTACCACGATCTAAAATGTACTACACAGTAGCAGTGTCGATTTGAGCCTGGCATTTCTCGTGGGGCAATTTTGTATGAGGTCATGTCACCTCACAAAAATAGTCTACATTCCTCATTGTAGTCTGAATTAAAACTTCCAAAATACTCGAAAACTAGCGATAGCTAACTAGCAGTAACGTTACTGGCATTGGTCTGTCTGATATGATCTGACTGGTTTTTTTTTCTTGGTCACAGGGTACAGTTCTCGCGGTTCCTTGTCGCAGTTTACTGCGACATAACAGTATGGTACATGACGTCAGTCATGGGGTACAAATCGAAGCATTTATCTATTCACGCCTGAAAGGCTGCGAGATCTGTCAGCGCGTGCTCCTGGGCCCGCCCCTCAGGAGCCCTTATCTTATTACGCGCCCACAGAACTGCCTCTTTTGAAACTTCGCAAGACGGAGTGAACATCTCCGAGCATATCTCAAACGCTCTATCACAGTCAAAAGAGTTTTTTGTGCTTTTCGCATTCTACGGGTTGGTGAGTTATCTGGGTTCCTTAACCCTCACTAGCTCAAATTCGTTGGCTCAACTTCATTTTGAAATTAGTGGCTGCCTGGCTGGCTAAGTTTCTGACTAGCCTGCTAGCTTGCTAACAACGTGTTCGTTGCAGATAGTGTGCTTGTGTTTTAACATTCTTCTCTACTTTCAGATTGAAAAAAGATGGCCAGACACTACCCCGACTGCGGTCACGTCCGTCCCAAGGGCGACCGCCACCGTCGGTGCGTGACCTGCCTAGGCAGGGACCACGCAGAGGGCGCGCTTTCGGGCAAAGCCCCTGTCTGTTCCATCTGTGCTAGCCTCCCGCTAGCTAAGGCTACCAGGCGCCTTGCGTTCTGGAAGCGCAAAGACGCCGAGGAGACTGCACTGGTTCCATCCGGGGCTAACGCCCCCGTAGGAATGAGTGCGTCTTCAGCCTTGACTTGGTGAGCGTGAGCAGTCGCCTTGCAGCGGCAGCTCCGCTCCCGGGTCTCTCCCGTCTCCGCCGCCTGTCAGCCCTGGGGCTGCGGGCAGCGAGGCTGAGGAGCTTCAACCAAGCGGTGTCCAGCCTGAACTCGAGCTGGACATCAGCCTGGATGATGATAGTCTGCTAGACTTCTCCGATGAGCACAGCTCAATCGTGGAGCAATGCAGACGAGCCGACGACTTAGGATGCGGGTGGAGACACCTCCTACCTCGTCTCGGCTCCTGGGCCAGCAACTCCACGAGGTTGCGCTGAGAGCAGCCAGCTGCCTCGGGCTCCCTCCCCCTCCCAGCGTGCGATCCTGCTGCACGGGGAATTTTTATGCTGGCTCCGCCGCGTCAGTTCCCAGCTGCATCCCCTTTTTCGAGGAGGTGCACGAGGAACTGCAGGCGACATGGGCGATACCCTACTCGGGCCGAGCCCCGGTGCCGGTGTTCGCGCCCTACATGCAGCTCCACATAGCTAAGGAGAGGGGCTACCTCTCCTTTTCCCCAGGTGGAGGATGCAGTAGCGGGCTACCTCTCGCCCGCCTCCCCCACGATGCGTCTCGGCCAGAAGCCTCTCCTGCCCACGCGGGTGGGCAGACACCAGGCTCAGCTGGCAGAGAAGTCCTACTTGGCTGCAGGGCAGGCTGCCTGCACGACCAATACGGCTGCATTGCTACAGCGCTACCAGGCAAAGCTCCTGACTGAGCTTGCCTTGTCGCTGGGGGAAGATCACCCGTCTGTGGCAGAACGGATCTGTCGCTCAGACTAACTCGGTGCACGTCACAGGCACTGGGGAGGGTGATGGGTGCCGCGGTGGCTACCCAGAGGTCTCTGTGGCTATCACTGGCTAAGCTGTCAGACAGAGAAAAAGCACCACTCCTCGACGCCCCGGTCTCTGTCCAGGGCGCCTTCGGGGAGGCAGTGGTCACAATGGCTGCCAAGTTCGAAGAACAGCAGAAGAGCAGAGAGGTATTCCAGGCTTGGATGCCTCGCTCTAGTGGCACGGGTGAGACGTCCTCCTCAGGACACACCACACCCGCACCGGGCCAGAAGAGAAGCGGGTTCCGCTCGCCAGCGCCTCCAGCAAAGGTGTCCACCGGGCGAGGCTGGCAGAGACACCCCTTCCGCCCTCCAGCGCAGCCTGCAGCACAGCAACAACCGACTGCGCACCCTGCCCAGGGCGCAGCCCAGGCTCCACGGCAGCACTCCGCTCGCCGCGGGCGAGGCAGAGGGAGACCTCAGGCTTCCTGATCGTGACAGTCAGCCACTCGTCACACAGGGGGGAGCGGTGGAGTCCCACACCGCCTCCACAAAATCAGCCCGTCGCTCACATGTGGAAATCATGTCCAGCACGGTAAGCAGGTTTTCACAAGCACCACAATCATATGTCCTAACTCCTGTCCCAGATGGCGCAGTGCCCAGGCATGCTTGTGCGACTCCCCCCGCGATGCACACAGTGCAATCGCACCCCCCCAAATTTTTTCAAAAACATGAGGGGGCAGCCCCAGATCTCGTCCTCCTCCCTAGGCGGAGTGGGTGTAGATCTAGGCTTAGACTCATTGACCATGAGCGGGTTAGTCCCCGACAAATTCAACTCAAAGCACAACCTCCCTGGTTGTGTGACAGAGGAGGAATAGCGTACCAATTCAACGCACTCCCATTCGGCCTATCTTTAGCGCCGAGGGTATTCACAGAGTGCGTAGAAGCAGCCATCGCTCTGTTACGTCTACGCGGCTTACGCGTATACAACTGTTTGGGCGACTGGTTAGTTGCTTCGCATTCAGGGGCTGCAGCAGTGCAGGACGGCCATCTAGTGGTGGCGCACCTGTATCGACTGGGCTTTGTGATAAACAGACAAAAAAGCGGTTTGTGCCCCGAGGCAAATTACGCATTTTTTAGGCATGATTCTAGACTCCTCCTCCATGGAGGTCAGGCTGTCTCAAGAACGAATAAATGCCATCAAAACATGCGTGCGCCAGTTCCGACTGGGACAGTCAGTCTCGTCGCTGTGCTGCCAACGCCTGTTAGGAAGGATGGCGTCAGCCGTCATAGCGCTCCCGTTGGGGATGCTGCGTATGCGGCCATTCCAAATATGGTACCTGTCTATGAGGCTCAACGCAGTCACAGACAGGCATCGTAGAGTAGTGGTGTCCTCCAGATGCAGGAAAGCCCTGGCGATCTGGAGAACCCCCTGGTTTCTCGCCACGTCGGGCACGATGGGCTCGCCTGCTCCTGTGGGCAGCGAGGCACGTCCTTCCCTCAGGGCAGTTCATATACCAGGTCACCTCAACTACGGTGCGGACCTGTTATCGAGGGGCGATCCTCGAGCAGCAGACTGGTGTCTTCACCCACAAGTGATAGACCAGATCTAGGTGCGCTTTTTCAGGGCGCAGGTGGACCTGTTCGCAAACAGGCAGAACACCTGCTGCCCGCTCTGGTTCTTGCTAGGGGGCGACGATCCCCCACTAGGCATAGACGCGCTGGGCCACCAGTGGCCAGCTCTACGCTTATATGCTTTTCCCCCGATCCCGCTCCCCCAGCAGGTGCTGTGCAGGATAGCGGACGAGGGCAGGGAATTGATATTAATAGCCCCCCACTGGCCCAATCAGCCGTGGGCGGCAGATCTAGTCAATATGTCAGTGCAGCAGCCTTGGGAGCTGCCTCTGCGGAGAGACCTCCTAACACAGGCGCACAGGACAGTGTGGCATCCCTATCCAGAGTGGTGGCGTCTCAGAGCCTGGCACCTGAGAGGTGCAGGCTCATAGCGTCAGGCCTGTCAGATGTGGTGGTGGCTACAATACAGAGCGCCCGAGCTGTATCGACACGGGCTCTGTATACGCTGAAGTGGCGCAGTTTTGAGCGGTGGTGTGCTGCGCGTCAGCACGACCCCATTAACTGCGCGCTGGGCGTTATTCTAGAATTCCTACGGTAGTTGTTTGATGAGGGGAAGGCGGCTTCTACTCTCAAAGTGTACATGGCTGCCATTTCAGCCTGCCACGCAGGCATTAATGGCAGCTCTCCTGGCAGTCACCCGCTAGCGTCACGCTTTATGGCGGGGGTTAGACGGCTCAGGGTGCCAGAGAGACACATCATACCCTCTTGGGATCTGCTAGTGGTGTTACGTGCTCTCACAGGGCCTCCGTTCGAGCCCCTGGAGACAGTGGACATAAAGTTTGTCTCTTTAAAGGCCGCGCTGCTGCTGGCGTTAACGTCAGCAAAACGCGTTGGTGACATGCAAGCCCTGTCAGTCAGTCCATCGTGCCTTCAGTTCTCGATCGCTGGTGACAGAGTGGTTATGCGACCTAATGCTGCTTACACACCTAAAGTGGTGGTAACCCCATTCCGCAATCAGGTGATTGAATTAGCAGTTTTCTCGCCTCCTCCTTTTGCGTCAGCAGAGGAGGAACGTTTGAATAAGCTCTGTCCAGTGCGCGCTCTCCGCTGTTACGCAGAGCGCACTAGAGCTTTCAGACAGTCAGATCAGCTATTCGTGTGCTTCGGTGCACGCGCAAAAGGCAGACCTTTATCAAAACCGAGCCTCTCCCGTTGGATAGTAGAGGCTATCGTGTTGTCTTATAAGAGCTTGTCTTTAGATCCCCCGGAGAAGTTGCATGCGCACTCTACGCGGGGGGTCTCGTCTTCCTGGGCCTTACTAAAGGGCGTCTCAGTGGAGGATATTTGCAAAGCTGCAAGCTGGAGTTCTCGCCACACTTTCATTAGATTCTATATGTTAGATGTGGCTGAACCTAGTTTTCTTCATAGCGTTCTGCGGGCAAGCGATCTCTGAATCCCCTGGCCTGAGAACGATATATATGATAAGTGTGTTCATTAGTGTCTACATGTTATGTTGCACATGAAACATCCCAGGGTTTTCCTACGGGCGCGGGATCACGGATCCCTGTCACCTATGATAAAGGTGGCCCTGTTAAATTCAGGGTGTTCTGCAAGCATGCGATCTCTGAATCCTCTGACCTGAGAACGATGTATATGATAAGTGTGTTCATCGGTGTCTACATGTTTGTTGCACATGAAACACTCCAGGGAGGTTTCCTACAGGCGCAGGATTGCGATCCTTTCCGCCTATGATAAAGGTTGCCCTGTTAATATGTTCACCGCCAGCGGCCGTATGAACCTCTATGAAGGCAAGGGCTTCAATAGCTGGTGTGTGTGATTGGCTGCCACTGTATTATCACGCGGGAATGTATAGGGTCCCATACTGTTATGTCGCAGTGAACTGCGACAAGGAACTTCTCGGTTACGTACGTAACCTCGGTTCCTTGAGCAGGAACCAGACATAACAAAGTTGGCGTGTACACTGTTACCTTGGATTGATTGTCTTGCTCAGTTTCTTTCCGAGGCAGTTCTGTGGGCGCGTAATAAGATAAGGGCTCCTGAGGGGCGGGCCCAGGACAGATCTCGCGGCCTTTCAGGCGTAAATAGATAAATGCTTCGATTTGTACCCCACGACTGACGTCATGTACCATACTGTTATGTCTGGTTCCTGCTCAAGGAACCGAGGTTACGTACGTAACCGAGACGTTTTCGCAATATTCGAGTCGAGTTGCTAGGCAGATTTCGTGGGGCACATCTGATAGTGCCCCATCTCCCAATGTTATCTTTGGCCTGCGTGGTTCACGCGCATTAATGTTTCCATGGCAACGGTCTTTTAAGCTTGCGCCGTAGCCCACAGAGCAGAGAAGGACAGAGAGCAGCATTTCACAGAGCAAGCACACACACAGAAACACACATGAATCAAATTACTCCAAAACAGGACTATAATGCTTGTGAGTCAAGCTTATTCACACACACATTCACAAACACATCCACGCTACTATGCATATTAAATAAAATAAGATATGTTTTGCCACAAAGCACAGATTGCGCTTTCTGCAAAACAGCGCCATGGGGATCTGGTGGGGCAATGCCCCACGTGCCCCTAATGTAGAAACGCCACTGCACAGTAGTAAGCTAATATAAGGCTATTTAATATTCAGTTTATGTATCAGTGTTTCCCACAGGAAATGTGTTAGTAAGGCTTGTGATTGTCCTGGGAGATAACTGAAAAATGTATCACGCCAAAATAATTAATGTAGTCCTCAGGGTCACATTTGTTTTGAGCTGTCCTGTTGGTTTGAATGCGACTAAAAATACCCATGTATGTACCTGCCCCTTTTAATTTTTAAAGCTGAACTATATCTATATTCTTTCACTTTGAATTGAAAAGCTATAAAACACTATATATACAGCATATTTACTAACCCTCAGCACATCAGCAAGCATTACATAATTCGTTTGTTATTGAATTGAAGGTGTTCCATGAAATTTTGAGTTTTTTTATTTGTTATTTTAACAGGTTTACTCTTGTCGAGCTTGCATTTCTGGCAGAATATGTGAAGACTATGAACCTAGTTGCAAAGGCCCTTGATGAGAGACGAATGTGCAAATGGGGTGGAGGTCTACTTGAATTCCAATAAAGTTTGAGAAAAACATGCTCTTCGAGTTTGTTGTCTTTGACAGCATTATTATATTTTTGTATGACATTTTTTACCATGTCTTGGGCTCCATGTAGCACTCATCAGCTATTAAATTAAGCTTCTATTTCTTACAGTCGTGTCAATTATATTAAGTCCAACTAGTTTAGCTTTAAATGTTTTAATTTTTTTAATTTATTAAGATTACTTTTAACTTTTATACTTTAAGTACATTTTAGAGCCTGTACTTTTTTACTTTTACTTGAGTAAAGAGGTTAAGTCGATACTTCAACTTTTACCAGAGCCTTTTTAAACTCCAGTATCAATACTTCTACTTGAGTACGAATGTGTTTACTTTTGACACCACTGGTTGACTACCTATATAGCCCTTAAAAATAAAACAATACCCCCACCCATCCCCCTTATACATCCAGAATACATGTTACGCGACTATGGAGAAATATGCAGATCACCATTAAATCTCACTGATTGATCTAAAATTGGAAAGAGATATCCTTCTGGTGTTTTTATGGCTTCATATTATTTCTAAGTACATATTGTTGTTATCTATAACATTTGGAATAAAAAACTATTTCTGTTATCAAGAATAGTAACAATGTGATGAAAGTTGATATTTGATATTTCTTATATACTGTATGTTATACAATTAAAACAGCCTGGGGTCAAATTGACCCCAAACAAAACCTATGAGTAAAGCATGTGTACAGGACATTGAAAAAATATCATCATGTTAATTTTGTGTTTACCCAATTGTCCCCATTAAATTAGGAAAAGTCATTAAATATGAAGCAAAAAAAATGATATCAATCATTTATTTAGAGACGTTAAACATTGAATGGGGTCAAATTGACCCAAAACATAATAGGAGGGTTAACCCTTCGAACACGGAACAACCTTGAATCTTCTCCTTTTCAAATATATGCAGTTCGAAACTAAGAAATAAATGAGCACTTTGTAAGGAGAATAGAGCTAAAGCCTTGCACATTTCTCTCTCTGAGGGCCTCATTTACTAACATTGCGACCGCAGGATAATAAGGGCCTTTGCCAAACCGCATAACCTCTAACCCCGCCCATTAGTGTTAATAGCGCGCCACTAAAATAGGGTAGAAAGAGCCTGCGTGTTCCTGCCACCATGGATGATGAATTAAAGTTAGAATTAGAGCTTTTGGTTCAGGAAATAATTCAAGTATTTTATTGGTGAGCCTATTTTGGGAAATTAAACTTTTCAGCGAACATTGAGTTTCTGAGTTGCTATGGTTACCCCTCAGGGGTATGAGTTAACATGAGTTAATCACACACAGGCAACTGCAAACTGTTAAGATGGTTCCCTAAGCTAGAGATAGCTAGGATAGTTAATAGCCAGGTTAGGTGCTCCATAGCATCCCGTTAAATAGCCTGGTAGGAATACACGACACCCCTTACTTTAAAACGGCGTATTCCAACACTGAGAATCATGCTTTTCAAAAAGCTGCCCTAGGCGGATACATTTGAAAACTGGAGTTGTAGCGTGGACAGGGGAAACTGAAGTTTTCGGTTCGGTTCGTTCGGTTGCCATGGCACTGGGGGTAGCTTGCGCTCGAGAGGCTATAACGTCAAAATAAACATGGAAGCTGAAATGAATATGCTGCTCTGTCTCTACAATTTACTTAGTTTAGCTAGTGTACTTCGAGTACAAGTACTTTTCCTGAATATATATGCGTTACTCGTACGCAGAAGGCGAGCACTGTACTCGGTGTGCTTGAACGATGGGTGGAAATACGGTTTAAACCATACATGGAGCAGTGATTCTGGGTAAGACCTGGCCGAACAGCTAGCTGGTGGGATTTTTTTTATATGCATATATTAAATGGTATATCAAATATAAACATTTAAACAAATAACATTCCTGATGTTCGTATTTTTCAAATATCTCGCACGCACATAGTTTTTATTTAGCAGCTGATACATCATGCTAAAACACCTCTTGTTTCGTTAATAATACATAATTAGGCGCACTTTACGCATCTCCTCCCATCTCTTTGCGACGAACACCCACTTTCCCTTTACCCTCCCAGCAGCGGTAATCTGCGCTTTTACTCAAGTGCGCCGCCTCTGGAAATACGGTTTTATGTCTTTACCCGCAGAAATTACGCCTGAAATGGGCGCAATCCTGTTAGTAAATGAGGCCCTGAGTGTGGAAGCAACCGGTAATGGCCCACCCATTAGCAATTTAGGGCTATGATAAATGCATGGTAAATCGGCGATCGCTATTGGGTCGTGACATGGCCACAGCAACTGAGCACACCCCGTTTCACCTGTAAACAAGTCCGCGTTTACTTCATACATACAGCTGAACACGATGAGGGAAAATGTATGTATCCACTTTGAGCTTCGCCTTGACCCAGCCGAGGATATTTGTGATTAGTAAGTTATATTCGTTTGACTAGCTCTTGTAATGAATGCTGTTGATTAACGTATGAGTAAAACGCATGTCATTATGCTCAGTGTTCTGAGTTTAGGCTAATGCCGTCAATTCTGCAAGGCGATTTTTAATCATATAAATGACTTCATGTCGCTAAGACTATTATACATTAAAAAACAAATCATGCTCAGAGTTAATTTTATTAGGCTACATACGTCGGTGTTTGGAGTTTGTTGTCTGCGCAGAATTTAATATTAGGCTCCTGTGAAGTAATTACCCTCCTGGTAAAACGTCAGCCATGTTCACAAGCCATTGTCTATGACAGATGGGCCATACAACGTGACAATGGGGAGTGGCAATCACAGGTACATTCAGACCTAACTCATCAATATTCATTGTGGTTTTGAAGAAGAAAAGGTTACTTTGAAATGACTAATAATTAGTAGAGAAACCTCACACACTTTATGAATGCTAAACTCACCTATGTGGAGCTAACACCTATGTTTAACAGGTTCAGAGTTAAAAAGTAAACTTCCAAAATCATTACAATGTGTTTTTGTACAAAGTCTGAGCACCTCTGAAACTAGGTTTTTGTAAGAGTATGTTTAAATGTAATCTAAATAGAAAACTTTTTTTACTACAATCCTTATACTATCATATTATTATTGCTGAGGTCTTCTAGAATATAATCATACATGCCACTTTTGCTTCATTGATTTTAGTTAGGTGAAAAATACTAAAATATCAGGTATGGCAGACTACCTAACAGAGTCAAAAACAGGCCTTAGTGTTTGAAGTGTTAACTAGTTGACAAACGTGACGTACCCACAGACTTTGTTTTTTGTTCTCTCGTACTTTGGAGAGTACACACCTCTCTTCCAACCAGCATTGACCGGGGAACATATCATCTCTCTGCTCCAGCTCTCTGAAGAGAGCACACTGCTCTCTTCACCCTCGCTCTCCACTAAGTCTTACAGCAACGAACGGCTAAGATTTCTTGTTAGCCAGGAACGCACCTCCAACCGATCCTTAGCAAGTCTAGCGCGAGCAGTTTACAGAAAGCGACGGGAGCAAGCAAAACAAGAAATCACCAAGAAGACCGTGAAATCTGCAGACGAAACAAACGGAGTGACCAAGTCCTGCGATCTGCACAGCAGCGGCGACACCACAGCTACTTCATCATTAATCTATGGACACACTTCTCTCTGCATCATCAACATCGTATTATGTATATATGTTCATTGCTCTGTCTTGTTTGGTTAGTCTTAGTCTTGTCAGATATGTGTTTTTCTATGTAGACCGTTTTACTGCTGATTGTTGTCCTCTGCCCATATAGAGGTTTAGCAGGTTCTGTTTATTTATTGAACTGCTGATTGTTGTCCTCTGCTTTTCTAGAGGCTTAGCAGGTTCTGTTAGTTATTAGACTGCTGAATGTTGTCCTCTGTGGATAGAGGCTTAGCAGGTGATATACAGTATCTGGAGACTGTTGCTTTTCGTCCTCTGCTTATTCAGAGGCTTAGCAGTTCTCCAGGATATTAGAAGTATAATAAAATATATTTTTGAACCCTCACTCAGTCTCTGAGCTTTTTGGGCCAAACCCACATTTTTGACGGGAAGCGAGGCTCGGTCCGTCACACTCTTCAATTCAGAACTCCAAAGACCTTCAACCTTACTAATTAATAATTAATATGTTGTGGTCTCATCTGATTGGACAAGCATCAACCATTCAACACACTGGCATATTAATTAAGTTCAACACATGGGGGCGCCACACAGAGTGTAGTGTTCACCACCGTAGTCAAAATAAAGATCATTTTCAATGTAATATATCAGTCTCAAAAAATGTATTAAACTGTCAATTTGGAACTCTGATTAATAATTAAGGTAATAACTACAGCCAAAGTTACCGTATTAGTAGTAAGGTTGAAGGTCTTTGGAGTTCTGAATTATTATTCAGGCGCCGGATAAATTATTATTTTTAATTATTAAGCAGGTGCCGGATAAATGTGCGTGCAATTGTGCATAAATAGTAAAACGGTCTTCATGATAACATTGGTACTATACTGACAACAGCACTTATTAATTATTATTCTGAATATTATTAATTATTATGTTATCATGAAGACCGTTTTACTATTTATGCACAATTGCACGCACATTTATCCGGCGCCTGCTCACAAGGTAAGAAACCTACATTTGAATGGTGGTGTGTAAATACATATATGTGTGTCTGTGTTTTTATATGATTCCAATATCTTGTGATATACACTAAAAGCAATTATATATATTCTCAGTTATTTGGTCACACACCATGTTTTGTGAAAATGACATCCATAGAGGGAGCTTTAACTGAAATAATATCCCAAGAACCCTGAGTTACAAATTTGAAATCTGGGCCCCGTTCGTCGTAGCAACTTTGGATAAATCCAAAAGGAAGCAACTTTGGATAAATCACCATAGCAACACATCAATTAGCTTCAACCTGCTCCAGCGCAGGCTAATTTAAGTGAAGCTGGATAAGCTTGCCACACCCCCGGAAAAAGAAGAGATCCCATTGACCAAGGAGTGATATTAGTTAGATTGGCGGTTCATAGGAAGAGAGTTCTTCGCGATCGCCAAAATCCATTATTCCATAATGATGAGTTCTTGTATGAACGCTACAGATTTAGCCAAAAAGGAATAATTTATTTACAAGACCTTCTTGAGCGATTTATTGCAAACACCACACGCAATAGCCGAGCATTGACTGTCTTGCGTTTTTTTGCAAGTGGTACATTTTTGTAGTGTCAGCGATGCACTCATAATTATATGACAGTGTTATTAGTACACCATAGAATATCATTATTGTAGAAAATGATTAAGGTGAACTCATGATAAGAATAGAGAGAAATACACACAATTTCTTTTCACTGCTTCAATTTATTGCATTTCTTATTACAGTTTTTAACAACAATAACGGCTTTCTCAAAACTGCACACAGAAAACTGAAAACCTCACACACAAAATGCTAAACCTGACACTCCCTTTGCAAGATGACTCTTTGCCATCAAATCTCTTAACTGTTCACAAAATGGAACTCGTGTTTTCATTTGGTACCCACAGCCATATTTTCAAAAGACACACACATACATTCATTGAGTACACACAACTAAGCATTTGCTGCACACTACCAAGCATTTAGAGCACACTGCAGTGCAAAATTGAAAACACAATCATCGAAATGGAACACACCATATGAATGACAATGACTCTGGAGAATGAGCCATTTCTCCTTTTGTAAAATGTCTCAGTGTAGGCCTACTTTTGTCATAGTCAAACATAAAACAGCACACAAATATGCAGCAAAAAAAGTTTTACTTCGTTACACACAGAGAACAGTACAGTACTGTATACCGTGTGATACCGTTGTTCTCACAAACCATATTTACAATTTCAGTCTCCTGTTCGGCGGTGAAAGTGTGTGTTCTTCCTCTACGGTGTGGTTCACTTTCAGTCTTGCAAAATACAAATACTGTGAGCACAATGTATTCTATTGATATGCAGTATTACAGTACACAAGGCAAATAGATTTTGTACCTGTTCTCCATCCTGAAGTTTCTAATGATGGTAGCAACTGTGAAGCGGCTGAGATTTGGTTGGACACTCTGGCCAGCCTCCCTCATGCTCAAACCATGGTTGAGCACATGGTCTACCACAGCGGCCCGAATCTCATTAGAGATGACCATTCTCCTTCTTCTTTCTCCTCCTCCTCCTCTTCCTTCTTCTCCTTGTCCTTCTCATTCTCTTCCTCCTCCTTGTCCTCCTCATCCTCCTCCTCCTTGTCCTCCTACTCCTCCTCCCCCTTCTCCCAGTCCTTCTTGTCCTCCTCTTCCTCCTCCTCTCTTACCCCTCTCCTTCTCTGGTTGTTAATCTCTTCAAAGTTCTCCATTGTTTACCAAACAAAACAGAGGTTCAAGGCACTTTTATGCTGCAGTCCTCATTGCAAATTGCTCAACCGACCTGAATGTTTAGAGATTTGACTATTTGTGTGTTGTAGGTTGATGCTTTGAGATTTACCTCAGTGAGTTAAAATTCAAAACATAAAGTCACCAATTTAATCAGCTAAACTAGTCCATGGAAGTGGAAAGTGAAATTGCTACGTTTGTACATGTTTGCAATCCTACAATAAAATATATATAATGTTTAATTTAAACACTTCGCCATGGAACTCAACAGCTGCACGATCCAGGCTGTGTGGTGGGGAAGGGGTTAAATTGAGATTGAGCAGGACTGATGAACTCTTAATGCAGCTCAACTGGGAAGTGGTGGGGGCATGGGGTATCTATTAATGATTAACATGGGAAGCGGCTTATGCTGCATTTGGGACAACTCGGATCACAGAACGTCTGACGTGTCAACCAGGGAGGAGCTCAAAAGCGAGACAGTTCCTCCTTCCCGTTGTAGTTTGCAACTGACGTACCTAACGGGTGATCTCACGGAATTGTGTTCCTTATTGTTGTTTACAGTGAATACAGTTGATAATTGCTCCCCTTTCCTTTTACTTGAAATGAACACGACTGGCAAAATAAATAATATTGTTAATTAAAAAAATCGCTGTACATTCAAAAAATCAATTCTGTGTTTTGTGGACATTTTTATTTTTGCACAAAAAATAGGCACAAAAAAAAGGCATAAAATTGGCCTAATTTAATGATGGCATTAGCAATCAAACCACTAATCAGAACTCACTTATCAGTTTAATGTACAGTACCCAGAACAGGGCGCGCGGTAGTCAGGACGAGCTGCCGGTGAGTAGGAGACAGTGAATGCACAAAATAATCTTCCTGGTTCTCACAAACTTTTTAAATGACTGAATAAAATGGTCTGGCTGCACCACTCAGGCATGGTACAGTACAGAGTATGCACTTTTATACGTGTAAGAACAGTCTACTCACAGTGGGTCACATGTTGAGGGAGCGGGGAGAGAGAGAGACACAGCGGCCACACACACCACCACCAGGTCCACGCGCATCCTGTCGGGGTCCTGGATCAGCTGATCTGAGACTTGTATCTCCTGCAGGTCTGGGATGAGAATGCCTGCTGGTGTTGTGTACTGCTGTTTAAATTGCCACCGCAAAGGTAAACCCACCCCTACCTATGGACCAATAGAAGCCTGTGTGTGTTGAAAAGGGGAGTTGAGTATGTGAACAGAACCATTGTGAGGAAATCACATGGTACAACTGGCATTGAGGGGGGGGGGGGGGGCTTTCACCAGCATCAAGGACTGTATCTTAAATACCAGACACAATGTTGATGCCAAAATCATTTTCTCTTTAAAAGGCAGGTTGTGAGGATGACAAACCTCAGTGGATCTGAAAAGTGTTGGTTTGCATGAATGCGAGTCGCTAAAATATACCGTCTCACATCAGATGCAGACGGGAGTCTGGAGGGCCTCTGATCCACACAGCCTAGAGGCAGAGTGTGTTTGCAGTGTTACGACACTGGGGGGGGGGGGGGGGAGAGTACACAGATATTTTGCGAGAAATCACGTGGTAGCGCTTGAACTTGCTGTGAACTGTGTTCCAAAGCTTTGTGTTTGTGTGTTGAGTTGTAGTGTATGTGTGTGTGTGTGTGTGTGTGTGTGTGGGGGGGGGGGGGTTACGAGGTCACATGTAGAAAGAATACTACTTGTATTGTTCATTACTTTAAGTAATGTCTCACTTAATAAGGGCAGTGCATGTTTAAGTCGGATCCACACAGCCGAGAGGTAGAGTGCGTCTGCAGTGTTATGACACCCAGTATTGTCTCCAGTCCAACAAGTAGAGGGTTGGACACATTTCTGTCTTCTACCTACATATGTCTAACATGGGAAAACAACCCTACACCCCTACAACATAATGTTGCGCTGAATCAGAAGTGAAAACGGTGATGACGAGGGTTCATTGGTTAAACACACATTCATTAGCTTTAATCAAGGCTGCAGAGGTGAAAACATTGACTAGCTTTAGCAAGCTTCTTTATCGATACTTTCTTGGATATTTGGCATCAAAAGCTTGGAGGAGCAACGAAAACACAGCGAAGCAGTGATGCTGCTGATGGTGTTAGATTTTGTGAGACTTGAACCTTTTGCATCACAAGACATTACTGAAGTGCTAAGTTTTTAGCTTTGAGCATTATTATATTCTAGGTGGCACCACAAGTGAAGACGGTCATAACAATGGAATGATTGTGAAATGCAAACTAGTGTGGCAAGACAAACAAATTAGTTTAAACAATAAGGTGGGTAGAGAAAGGCTAGGGTGTGTGTGGGTGTGTGTGTGTGTGTCTGTGAGAGAGACGGAGAGAGAGAGAGAGAGAGAGGAGGGGGATGATAAAGAGAGAGATGTAACAGAGAGTGTGTGTGTGTGTCTGTGTGTTTGTGTGTGTGAGTGTGTGTGTGTATGTGTGAGGGGCATGACTAACCATGGGGTGGCAGTAATGGTCCTGGGTCCAGGGTCCTGGATCATCCTGTCAGGGTCCTGGGTGGGTTCTGGGTGGGTTCTGGGTGGGTCCTGGGTGGGCCCTGCATCAAGGACTGTATCTTAAATACCAGACACAATGTTGATGCCAAAACAATTATCCCTTTAAAAGCAGGTTGTGAGGATGACAAACATCAGTGGATCATTTGCCAAAGTGTACACAGTACACAGGCAGTGATAGGAATCAGTTGGGGGGGGAGATAAGTACACAGATATTTTGCGAGAAATCACATGGTAGCACTTGGAGTGGATCCACCAGTTGTGAACTGTGTGAGAAAGAGTACTACTTGTATCGTTCATTACTTTAAGTAATGTCTCACTCAATAAGGGCAGTGCATGTTTAAGTCTGATCCACACAGCCGAGTGTGTTTGCAGCGTTACAACACCCAGGCTGCAGGACAGAGGGGGCAAGAGAAGCACACAGGCAGTGATAGGAGTCAGTCGGGGGGTGGGGGGGCATTGGTTTATGAGATCACATACATTTTACAAGACATCACACGGGAGCACTTGGGGTGCAGCTTACATAATACCAGTTGTGCCGTTCTCTTTTGAAACTAAATGGACAAAATAACATCAAAATCACAGGGGCTCTGAACTTGTGCCAATGCTTTGTGTGTGTGTGTTGAGTTGGAGTGTGTGTGTGTGTGTGTGTGTCTCTGTGTGTGTGTGTCTCTGTGTGTGTGTGTGTGTGTGTGTGTGTATGTGTGTGTATGTGTGTGTGTATGTGTGTGTGTGAGTGTGTGTGTTGAGTTGGAGTGTGTGTGTGTGTGTGTGTTGAGTTGGAGTGTGAGTGGGGGGGAGGGTACGAGGTCACATGTAGAAAGAGTACTACTTGTATCGTTCATTACTTTAAGTAATGTCTCACTTAATAAGGGCAGTGCATGTTTAAGTCTGATCCACACAGCCGAGTGTGTTTGCAGTGTTACGACACCCAGGCTGCAGGACGGAGGGGCAAGAGAAGCACACAGGCAGTGATAGGAGTCAGTGGAGCCCACCTCCTCTCCTCTCCTCTCTTCTCCTCTGCCCTCCTCTTCTCTCCTACTCCCCTTTTCCATCAAAGTGACTGGGCAACCTGAGCTTGCAGGGTCAAGTTTATTTGAAGGTGGGGGGGGGGGGGGGCATCTCTATCTGTCCTCAGACTCTATCTGCCTCAAGCAGATTGCAGGAGAGAGAGTGAATGTAGGAGAGAGAGAGAGCGTAGGAGAGAGAAAAAGAGAGAGAGAGAGTGTAGAAGAGAGAGAGCGTAGGAGAGAAAGAGAGAGATAGAGCGTGGGAGAGAGAGCGAGAGCGTAGGAGAAAGAGCGAGAGCGTAGGAGAAAGAGCGAGAGCGAGAGCGTAGGAGAAAGAGCGAGAGCGTAGGAGAAAGAGAAAGAAAGAGAGAGAGAGAGCATAGGAGAGTGAGTGAGTGTAGGAGAGAGAGAGCATAGGAGAGAGAGAAATAGAGAGAGAGAGCGTAGGCGAGAGAAAAAGAGAGAGAGAGATCAACCAGCCACATCACCACCAGCAGGTCAACACGCATCTTGTCAGGGTCCTGGGTGGGGGGGGGGCAAGTACAGCTTGTCTGTATCTCCTGCAGGTCTGGGATCGGAATGCCCCTGTCATTGACTTGTTCCAGCTTTAAGCACAACTACTACACATACACACACACACACACACACACACTCACACCTTCAGAAATAATGATAAGAAGACATAAAAGAAGGAAAGGTCAAAGGTCATTGTGGATGGTTTTCTTTTGGCCTAGATGACATCTTTTTGCTCTCCTGTTTGGTTGCCATGGCTGCGCTTGGGGCCATTTTCAGCATCTCGTGGAAATGCAAGTCATCTATCTCTGCTTGACAGAGAGGCTGTTGGGTAAGAAGCACGTCCTGTCCGACCGTCTGGCCGACCGCGGCCGTCTCTCTCTGACACCCTTCGAGCATGACGGGACAATAACTAGGGTAGAAGAGCAGCCATGGTCTCAAGAGTAACCAGCTTAAAAAGCAATTCCAGAACTACAGGGACACAAAAAGAAAGCATAATAATGGAAATAAATAAAAATTAAAAATAAAGGAAAATGAACTACAATAGCGACATGCGCTATGCTGATGATGATTTGTTCTGATGAGAAGATGAGGTAGAAGCAGAATTAAGCAGCGGTATAACATCCATGCCTGCAGACGTAGAAGCAGTCACAAAGCGATCAATGATGCGATCAGTGATCAATGATCGTGGATGATTAGAAAGAAATACAACAGCAAATCGCGGTCACCATCGTCGTAATCATAATCTTCATCATCAACACGATCAACAGCAGCAGCAGTATCATACAGACAAAGGTACAGGCCCTCCACATTTCACTGTACTCCCCCCCCAACCCTAACCGTAACCCCCCCCCATACACACACACACACACACACACATATATATACGAACACACATATATACACGCACACACACACACACACACACAGACACACACACATACTGTATATATATATATATATATACACACACATATACTATATATATACACACACTCACACACACACACATATATATACACACACACACACACTCACACACACATACACACACACACACATATATATATATATATATATATATACACACGAATACACACACACACACATACAAACACATATATATACACACACACACATGTATACACAAGCCTCCTCCTGACGTTTTGAACGTGGCCCCAGGCATCTTGATCAATCATCTCTTTTAGTGTGTGTGTGTGTGTGTGTGTGTTAGAGGATGGATACCCGACCCGAGCCCGTCGGAACCCGTCGGGACCCGACGGGTCGGGCCGGGTTCGGACAAATATTTAGAAATTATAATTGGGCTCGGGTCGGGCTCGAACACATCAGCGCGATAATGCATTGAACATTCCATATTTTAAAATATCTTAATGAATAGTGAAGTCAACGTGTCTGCTTCACATTATGCAGAAGTTCGTTTTTGAGAATAAAATAAATCACATTTAGGATAACAGCCTTCTTCCCGTGGCGGGAATTTGCTTAGGTCCTAGCTGTGACAACGCAATTACAGGTGGCAAAATGGCATCACGGAGGAAGTTAAAG